>NC_060144.1:352161343-352276343 GCF_021461385.2 Schistocerca piceifrons | reverse complement strand
AAACTGAATACCAATGAAGTGAGGTACAAAATCCATTTAAGAAATTTGAGGTTCTTATGAAATACTTCAAATGCAAAAAAGCATTTGAGAAAGCAACTGACCTTGACAGCAAGATGACATTATTTACACAACAAGATCAAACGAGAGTGAATAGAACGTTATAAACTTGTTAGTACAAGTGGATTACAACTTGGTTGTAAAAAGAGCATAAAGAAAAAAATTAGTTTTGGGTAACTGAGTTATGATAATCACAGATTATCGGGTTTTTTGGCATTATATGTTTGTTTCTTCGATAATTTCATATTCCAAGTAACAATATTTTTAAATGGTAATCCGCAAAACTGTTTCACACACAGTCCAGATAGATGCAGGACTGTTCGATAACAGGTTCTAGAAGGTGGTGAAACTATAACTTTACTGTATTTTCCAATTTCATTACACATATCGATTGTTTGTTTACATTTTATGTTGTGCAAAAGTTTGAACATTTCCATAACATTTATACTGTGAAGCCTACTTCTTCTAGCATGCTTTGTACTGTGTATATGATTTTTAGAACAATAAAGAATAGTCATATTTCTCACATTATGAAACGAGGTTGTACATCGAATAGACAAAGTACTTCAAACAAAAAATTTGAGCGAGGCCTTTCTCTCGATGATTTCAAGGCAGAAGATGAAATGTTGAGTGGATTTAGACTTACAGGTTTCAGTATTCTGTGTAAAGTGATTGAATCTGCTCATGCTTCTGCTAATTGTGGTGGCCATGCTTTGAGGCTATACACTGGCCTAAAAAGAACTGGGGGCTTGAGACTTTTAATTTATTTTGTCAGAGCTGTCGGTCTAGGTTTTTTGGTATTAGCAGGTGTGAACTTTGTAGCAACCCTCTGTCGATATGCTGTCATCGACTTGTCTGACGTGCGATATTTTGTTGTTGTTATCCATTGTATATGCCTGACTGTTCGTTATATCTGTACATACGATGGGGCAGCCACAAACATCTTCACTGTAGCGGCGACTAAATTTCGGGTTCTCATGATAATTAACGGTAAGTTTTTGCTCAGTCGATCACCATTCATTTGTTGCTGCATTACCGAAGACAAGATAGTTAATAACATATTCTGGATGCTAGTTATTATTCACCAGTACACACATAATTATGGAAAACACTTTAGTTTTTAATTAACAATATTTAATAATGATTAAATGACTATGGATGATTGCATTTTATACAGAGAGAAAAGGAAGGTTGATACTACAGTTACTCTCAGCTATTATGGCAACTAAAAAGTTCACGATTTTTATAGTTCATCACTCAAAGATATTATAGCAAGGACTATGGTCCATTACTATACTTTGATACAGTCGTTCAAACTTCGTACACTTTTATTTCCACAAAGCTGTGTCCAGTTCCATTCTAATATTCAGTTCAACATCACTTTGTATAGTTCACAGTTCCTATTATCGGTTATTTGGCATGTAATAGAATTTAATACCGAGCGATACTTCTCTCATGCACACAATACCTCAGATATTCTCAGTCTGTGACATACGGCAAAAGTCTGACCCATATAAATTAGCTATACTCAATTTTCTTGCAGTTTAAAAAGATTGCCCTGATCCCTTCCGTAGCTTATCACACAGAAATGCCCACTATGTTGCAGGCCGCAGCTACGTAGACTTATTCAGATTTGAAATCTTTTGAATAGTTTAAAACACCAAAAACATTATTTACAAGCTACAGCTTTAAACCAGAAAAACAATTCTTAAAGGTAGAATACATGAATGTTACACTACTGCTCATACATAGCAGCCTTCCGCAGTCGCAGACCACTCAGTTGTACTGGTCGAATGGCAACACATTAGGTGCAGCCCAACCAGCTTACAAAACAACAAGCTCCTTCTACGACACACTAAACACACTATCACAAAATGACCCATTTTACGCCAACTGCGAATCTAGCCAAGATGTTAAATCATATATTAACGTATAGCCCTGCAAACAGTCAATAAGCCCGAATGTGTTAAAGCAAATTGGAATACTTTAAAGCACACAAGACATTTACATTGCAATTTTAACGTTACATCAAATGGTTTAAGCAGGAGGCTTTCTGAAATACTCTAGCTCTGTTCAAAGCTTATTATAAATCATTATAGGTGTAAAATAAAATTACTCCTTCAAGATTACAATTAAAATGGTTCTGCATAATGTTGTGACTCGCCGATAATTCAAAGTGCCGCCGCGCAATTACGCGCGTCCTCTACATGCGGCGCTGTCTGCCAGCCATGCAGCAGCTGCGCCACCTAAGCGGCCAGCCGGCCAGCGTCCGCTGGACTCGGACTCAGTGCTCACTCGAATTTTACTGTGTTCACATGTCTTGCTTAGTCATCTAGCTTAGTGACTTATATGTGTTGCGTCGTTTTGAAATATGTGTTTAACTTGACGTTATAACAATTGGCGATGAGGTAGTGGATTTTTCCTTTTCATCGTTGACCCACAGGTTTCCATGGCTACTGTCGAGCAAGTATTGCAAGGTCTCACCGAACAGCAAACGCTTCTAACATCGGCGATTCACGATTTCATCGCGCCATCAAATACGGGGCGTTTCTCGTCGTTGTCTATTCCTCTTTACGACGAGACGGCGGAAGACTGGTCTGATTACGAAAAACATCTTCGACAGCACTTCTTGGCATTCTATGTCACGGACGAACAAACATGTAAGTCTCTGTTCCCTTCCTGGATTTCACCTCAAGTGTATCGGTTGTTGTCGCAATTGGCTACTTCGAAAGATCCTGCGTCTTTGTCCTTTGCTGAAATGTGCTCACTTCTGTCTGTCTCTTTTCAAAACCAAACGCATGTGGTAGCCTCTCCTGTTGCCTTTTATCGTTGTCAAAAACAACTGCATCAATCCTATCGCGCTTGGGCTGCTGAACTTCACGGACTCAGTCGAAAGTGTCAATTTGTTACTGACGTTCACAAAGAATCCTATGCCGATTCCATGGTACGGGATGCTATTATCCGGTCGGTGCCCGACAAAGAAGTTCGGCAACGTGCCCTTCAGTTGGCAAATCCGACTCTAGACGAAGTCCTATCCATCGCGCAGTCTTTTGAAATTTCTCGTGCTGCTGGGGCGCGAATAGAGGCGTAGGCTGATGTCGGGGAAATACAACCTCTGTGCGCTGTTGACGACGCGTGCGGTGCGTCCCCGCCGGCCGACGTGGCCGCTGTTCGCTCCCACGCGCAGCCTCGGCCTAACTGTAAACAACCCTCTAAGACACTGCAGCAGAACCCTCGGCAACTTCCTTCATGTCCGCACTGCTTTACGAAACATTCATGGGAGGACTGTCCCCAACGTTGGGCCATGTGTCACAATTGCAAAAAGAAGGGTCATGTGTCTGCCATTTGCAAATCCGACCGCATACATGATTTTCATGACTGTGACGCTGATTCTGCTTTTGTGTTGTCTGTCAAGTGCACTTCTTCCCTTTCAGGGAAGTTATTCCTCACTGTCCAAATCCTTGGTCGGGATGTTCCCATGCAGGTGGATACCGGTTCTGCTGCCACCATAATTAATTCTCAGACGTATCTTCAGTTAGGTTCTCCACTGCTATCACCTGTCACTCGGCAATTATGGACGTACAATAAACAGAAAATTTCTCTCTTGGGACAATTTAATGCTGAGGTATCTTACAAATCCGTCGTTCGCAGTGTTCCCATATTTGTGGTCGACCAGAGTAGCGCAGAGAATCTTTCTGGTTTCGATGCCTTTCGCTTTTTTGGGTTCTCCATAGATCACTCTGTCAATATCGTCTCTGATGCTATTCCTTATGCTGAATTGGATTCCTTGTCGACGACATTTTCGTCCCTTTTTTCTCCTGGGTTAGGCCGTACAAACGACTTTGAAGCTCATATAACAGTCAGACCCACTGCTCGGCCTACGTTTTTTCGGGCTCGGCTCATTCCTGTGGCCCTTCGTGATCGGGTAAAACGGGAACTGGATCGTCTCACTACTTCAGGTGTCTTGCTTCCTGTCACTTCCAGTGAGTGGTCCTCTCCTGTCGTCGTTGTTGCTAAGCCCGATTGTAATATTCGTCTCTGTGGCGATTTTAAAGCCACTGTAAATGCGCAATGCCTCATCGACACTTACCCTATGCCCCGACCTGAAGAATTGTTCACTAAACTTGCGGGAGGCCAGTATTTTTCTAAAATTGACCTGTCAGAAGCTTATCATCAACTTCCTCTTGACGCTGCTTCCCGGCAGTTTCTGGTCCTTAACACGCCTTTCGGCCTCTATCAGTACCAATGATTGCCATTCGGGGTTGTCAGCGCCCCTGCACTCTTTCAATGGTTCTTGTAACAATTATTGCTCCCTGTCCCTGGGTATATAAATTACATGGATGACATTGTTGTCACTGGCTCCACCACTGAAGAACATCTCAGAACCTCCACACACTTTTTCATGTCTTACAAACTGCCGGTCTTAAGTGTAATCTTCCAAAATCACAATTTTTTCAGGCATCTATCACGAACTTGGGGCTTCAACTCTCTCGGGATGGTATTCGTCCTCTTCAGCAAACTGTCACTGCGATCGATGCCCTTCCTCATCCTACATCTGTTAAGGAACTGCAGGCCTTCTTGGGGAAAATAGCATACTATCACAAATTTTTAGCATCTGCTGCGTCGGTAGCTCAGTCATTGCATCGCCTGTTGCATAAAAACGTGCCTTTTCACTGGTCTGTGTCATGCGATGTGGCATTCCACAAATTGAAGGCTATGCTGAAACAGGCCCCGTGCCTGGCTACTTATCGACCTGGCCAACATCTTGTTCTTGCCACGGACATCTCACAATACGGGGTCGGTGCAGTCCTCGCGCACCGTTTTTCAGATAGCTCTGAACAACCCATTACTTATGCCCCCAAAACGCTTACGGATGCCCAACAAAAGTATTCTCAAATTGAAAAAGAAGCTTTGGCCATTATTTATGCTCTTCATAAGTTTGGTGTCTTTCTCTATGGATCCAAATTTCATCTTGTTATGGATCACAAACCACTTGTTTCCTTGTTTCATCCATCATCGTCACTTCCCGACAACGCTGCACACTGCCTCCAGCGTTGGCCTCTTTACTTGTCTCGTTTCAATTATGAGATTCATTTCTGGCCGATGGCTCAACATGCGAATGCTGATGCACTGTCTCGCCTTCCCATGGGTCCTGATCTGGCATTCGATAGGGACGAACTTTTGTGTTTCCACCTGGATGTTGCTAAGCAGCAGGTTGTGGACGGATTCCCCATCACTGGGGACTGGCTGGCGGCTGCTACGGGTTCTGATCCTACCCTCTCCCGGGTTTTACGCTGTATTCAGAAGGGTTGTCAAGGTCGTCCGTCCGCTAAGACTTCTGACCCATTGCGGAGCTACTACGCTTTGCGCTACTGCCTCACGGCTAGGGATAGTGTTATCCTCCTTTCCACTGACAATGCTTCGCTGCGTGTTGTGGTACCTGCGACTTTGCGTGCTTCGGTCTTGCGCCTCCTTCACCAAAGGCACTGGGATGTCTCTCGCACAAATCTCTGGCGCGCTCTCACGTGTACAGGCCTGGCATCGACTCTGAAATAGCGCACATGGTCGCTGCCTGCAGCCCTTGCGCATCACAGGCCGCCGCCCCGAAGTCATCTCTGTCCCCGTGGCCTTCGCCCCCTGGGAGCGCATTAATGCTGACTTCGCGGGACCTTTTTCAGGTACTTATTGGCTCCTCGTAATTGACGCCTACTCTAACTTTCCTTTCATTGTCCGCTGCACGTTGCCTACCACTGCGGCAACCACAAGTGCTCTCGCCCGCATTTTTTCTTTGGAAGGCCTTCCCTCTACTCTTGTTACTGATAATGGTCTGCAATTTGCCTCTTCCGAATTTGCGGATTTTTGTGCTCGTCACAGCATTATGCATGTCACAGCCCCTCCATTCCATCCACAATCAAACGGTGAGGCTGAACGATTGGTCCGCACATTTAAGGCTCAGATGCGGAAACTCCTGATTTCCTCTGTTGCTGATGATGCGCTTGTCCAGTTTCTGGCTTCTTACCGTTTCATCCCCATGGGCGACCACTGCCCGGCTGAGCTCTTACATGGCCGACAGCCCCGCACGCTACTTCATCTTCTGCTGCTTTCCACCTCACGGCCGCGGGTGCCTTCGCTTGGCCGGTTCACCGCCAGCGACCTCGTCTGGGTACGGGGATATGGCACGCGGCCAAAATGGAGTCCAGGCCGCATCTTACGACACTGTGGCCGACGCCTGTATGAAATCCAGACGGACACAGGTGTTGCAGTGCGTCATTCGGACCAGCTTTGGCCTCGTGTGCCGGCAACGCCTGTTCCGAATGCTGTTACACCACCTTCAGCTCTACCTGACGCTCGGGATCTTGGCAACTCTCATTACTCACAACGCAGCCCTCTCACCGTCATCTTGGTGCCAGTAAAAGAACGGACGCCACCAGGATACGTGCCCATGCAGGAACCGAATGAGCATCATCTGTCAGAGCCAATCTACTCGCCTCCTTATCCTACGGATGCGGACACATCGCCCATGGTTCCTGTTATATCAACTGGACTTGCCACAACGGGCAGATTGGTGCACGGGGCCCCAGTAGATTCGACCCCTACCTTTCCTGTCATCTCGACCCGTTATCATCGGGGACACTTCCGTCCGTAAGGGAAGCCTCCTCCTCGAGACTTTACGGCCAGTCAAACAACGCCTATGGACGTTAGCAATCTCCAGGCCACCTCCATCAAGACCAGTGCTAAAATTTCAAAGGGGGGAAAAGTGTTGTGACTCGCCGATCATTCAAAGTGCCGCCGCACAATTACGCGCGTCCTCTACATGCGACGCTGTCTGCCAGCCATGCTCAGTCACGCCACCTAAGCGGCCAGCCGGCCAGCATCCGCCAGACTCGGAGTCACTGCTCATTCGAATGTTACCGTGTTCACATGTCTTGCTTAGTCAACTAGGTCAGTGACTTCTGTGTTGTGTCGTTTTGAAATATATGTGATCAACTTAACGTTATAACACATAATTAGAGCTATTTGTGCACAAAGTTGAGCAGAGGTAACCAGAATGTAGTCAAGTACTGCAAGAGCAACTGTCATCAGTAATTTTACTGACTCACATGACTATAAATGCTACTAATCAATACAACGTACATCAAACAACATCACACTTATAGAACTTGCCAGGCATTTTGGTTGAAACAAACAGATATTACTCCAGCATATTTTCTGGATGCAACCTTTCATAAGTTAGACCCAGTAGATAATGCAGTAGACACAAGTAGTACTTGTAAGCAAAACGGAACCTACAGGGTAAAGAGCTCCCACACACAAAATGTGACAGGACATTTGAGGTACCACAGCTCAAAACGAAAGTCATAAAAGGTCACCCAACAGTTAATCATACAGGAACAATCCTAGATGAGAATACAACTTAGACACCAGAATTAATGCAACTGAAGTTGGCAGCGGCAGGCAGAAGTCTTGGAATGGTGACAGGATGCAAATGGTTGTATTCAGTCCTCAGCATAGCTATACTGTCCTCCAGAAGCAGCAAGGCCCCAGTTCCGCTATTAGCGAGAAGTTTCACGCCATGTTGCCCACTAACGAGTGTTGCATCCATACTCAGCCTAAACAAACTCCGGGCTCGCATGGCCCACCACTGACCATAGCACGACGAGCACTGCCACAATGACAACTGACATGGTCACTGCCCTCTCTCGGTAACCAGCGTAACTTCCCCCATGTCTCACTGCTGCTTCGACTCTCCTTCGAATCGTTCTGCACGCAACTAAATAGGCGATCGTGATCAACTACATTGGGGCAAAACGCAGGCACAAGAAAGAGCCAACACACTCACCATTCCAGAGATAAGTTACAGCTCAAACTCAAAACTCCAATGAAAGTTGCAGTTCCCTTATATGGAAGAGATGTCCATAAACATAATTCGTTTCATCAAATGTAGAAAAAATAGCTGCATGTGATATGGGTGTTTAGTAGAGTTGGGTAGGTTGTTCGGATATAAGGAAACAACAGCCTAGGCACAGTGGTAACACTGGTTCCCGTCAGATCACTAAAGTTTAGGGATGTTGAGCTTCGCTAACACTTGGATGGGTGACCGTCCAGGTTTGCTGAATGCTCATAGCAGGAAGGTTGCACTCAGCTCTTGTGAGACCAATTGAACACCTAGTTGACTGAAAAGTAGCAGCTCTGATCACGAAAACTGACAATGGCTGGGAGAGCGGTGCACCAACCACATGACCCTCCATATCCACATCCAGTCACACTTATTGCCTGAGGATGCCATGGCAGTCGGTTGTTACCATTCGGTCTTCCGAGATCTGTTCAGATGGAGAGAGTTTAACTAAGTTTATCAGAATTATGTTTCAAACACATGTAATGTACAAATATTTGACTTGACTTTATCTGTTGCTAACAGTGTTTCTTCTGTGACTGTATTATTTTTGTAAAATAAACAACAGTTGCCTATAGCCACAATCGTGATTTCATTTCAATTCACAATGCATTTCGAGCCCTGGGGGCTCATCTTCAGGTGCTCTGACAGTCTACATCTATTATTTTTCCAGATTTAGGCTAATTTTGGCTGTGGTAAGATTACAATGTTATACACAAAGTGGGCACACAGTGAATATAAGTTTACAAAACCAATACAAATTGAAAAGTAATTTACTGTTTTGAATGGTAGATACATGATTTTGAAGCACAGTAGGTGTAAACATGTTTCTGCACATATATACATTTTTCATTCTACAGCACATTTTGTATAAAAAAGGTCAAAAAAATCAAAGAATTTCAAATCTACAGATCCTGCAGTACTACAAATACACAGGTGTTATTGTTTCAAAAAAGCCACATTATTAATTATACACAATATCATTTACAAAACAAATATTTGTGAATATGTCACATGTGGATTATGTTATCAAATTGTTGTACTATTAATATTGATTTCTTTAGGAAAAAATATAGTTTTAAAATTCCTGAAAAAACTTAGGCTGCAGAACTCTGACTGTTGATTCTACATGTCTTCAAAAGATTTTTCTTTTTGTATGACACCATTTCTAATTGTTCTAAAAGATCACATTTTTTACTATGATTTTCTGTGTGGAGTACAGTTTGTCTGTTGTGGATGTCACTTAGTCTGTGTGTATTAAGGTGCGTGTGCTTGGCTGTTGTGAATTTTTTTTAAGTGGTTAAGAGTAAAAGCATCAGTGTGTTCTTTCTAATGTGTGTGGAAAGTTTTTCCTGTTTTGACCACATAAAATAAAGTGCAGCTGTTACATTCTAATTTATAATAAACTGTGCACCAATGCACCAGTGCCCCAAGTGCGCATATCTGTAACTAGACTCTGGTTCATGTAGACCTGTTACACCATTCACATGTGATATACCTGGCGCACATGTCCAGTAACCAAACAGAAACACAAACACAAAAAGAACTGTCTAATCTCTTGTAAAGTCATTCATTCTACAGCACAAAACACAAGGGGGACTGCGTGCCATATTGGAATGTCATTCAATTAAAATATTTATGCGACTCAAGATTCCTATATAATATGCAACTGTTTTTTATTATTATTTATTAAATAACTGTTATTCTCTTAGGTACATTACCACTGTTCTGAATTACAGACCCAACAGTTAGTTTTATATCATGACTCTTGGTTAAACAGGTACATGTACTTATACAGCACTTTGCACAAGGAGGACCCATTTGTTTTTGGAGCTATTGCCATGGCAGTGACAGTACACCTTCCGATTAGGGCAGCACTTTAAAGGACCAGTACTTAAAGGTGCACTTATGTTATTTTTCCAAGTTTGTACTATGTATATGTGCTACTCAGAGTTTTGCAGTTCTCGTCTGTTGCTCTGGACCAAACTGAACAGACATTCTCCCCTGTCACTACCAATTTCTCTTTAAGACATGCTGAAATAAATCAAGAGATGCAGTCAAATCGAAAATGAACTTTCATAAACTAAGGCATTAAGATTCAAATCAAAAATCACCTTATAACGTTATACGCATATTACTCAGAAAGAGACAATTGCCGACATACCTTATTCTGATACAGCGGGTCATACATACACTTTTCCTTGCTGTGTGCCAGATTTAAGTTGCTTAATGCCTCTTTGCTCCATTTCATTTCTAGAATATCAAACAATTAATACAAAAACAATTCTTTCACAAACAAGTAGTGTAAAAGAGTCTACTGTGAAAAAAAAGCTTTATTCCTGCATTTATGAAACCTACTTATTGAAAAAATGTGCAAAATCCCCAACATGAAACTCTGAAATCAACCACTAGCCGCCTAACAATAAGCAAACAACTAGCAAAAAGCACTGTGGTACACCCTTTGTGCGAGTTATCGCTGCCTAATGCACATGCGCGAAATGATGGCAGTTTAGAACTGCTCTCTATTCTGGCGCACGGATAATGTGTCTGCTAATTTTCGTAGTTTCACCCATTCTACCACTAGATGGCTGTTGCGTTGGACCAGTACCATTCGCGGTGGATCATCATGTGATACCCATTTTAAATATATAAATAGACAATGGATTAAGGTTGGATCTACCTTTTTGCAAGTAACCAAATCAATGCACACCCACATACCAGCTGAAGAAACAATTAAAGTGATTGAAAGACAACTACAGTGGACAAACATTATACCAAAAACACATACACAGGAAGTCTCAACTATTTTGAAGGTAATCACTGGTCAAAATTATTTCAGAGTGAAAGATGAACTCTACATCCTACATGAAGGATTCCCCATGGGGTCACCGATAAGTGGCCTGCTGGCCACCATCTTCCTTAACCACCTTGAAAACAAAATCTTTGACGAAATAATGGAAACAAAAAAGTACAAAGTAATGTACTGGTACAGTTATGTTGATGACATAATTTGCTTGACACATGAAACACGTGATTGGACACTACAGAATACACAGAGCCATCAACACTGGTCACCCAAAAATACCCTTCATCCCTGAAACTGAAGAGACAAAGACATAGATTTACTAGGCATCACAATAAAAACCAAAAAACACTGGTTTTCAGTGCATAGAAAAGCAACACCAAACAGTACAATTATTCACAGCACAGGAAACCACCCAACAACTGATAAGCAGGCCATCCTCAGATACATCCTACAAACATACATAAGTAGGTATGTACATACATTACATAATGACGTGAAATATGTCACTTTAACGTAAGTTTTCTTAACACAATATTTTTTACTGCTTTAGATCTAAAAATTCATCTATTGAATAGAAGGAGTTGTCATTCGGAATTTTTTTAAAACTTGTTTTTAAATGTTGGTTGGCTATATGCCAGACTTTTAATGCTATTTGATAAATAACCAAAGATTTTTGTGGCAACGTCAGATTTAACCCAGATTAGTGACGATCGTGCTTTCTTCCAGTGTTGTACCTATGCACTTCACTGTTATTTTTGAATTGGGATGGGTTATTAATAACAAATTTCATAAGTAAATATAGTATCTTGAAGGTACTGTGAATATCCTGAGTTCCATAAATAAATGTTGTAAGGTGATTTTGAGTGGGATCCAGCTATCATTCTGATTACATGCTTTTTTGCAAAATGTGATGCCATATGAAAGCAATGAATGAAAATACGCATAGTAAGTTAATTTACTGATATGTTTGTCATTAAAATTTGCAATAAGCCTAATAGCATAAGGAGCTGAACCTAACTGTTCCAGCAGATCAATATGATTCTACCAATTCAATTTAACATCAATGCACACACCCAGAAACTTTGAATTACCAAAGACTTCCATTCATAGTTCATATCTATAAATGGTTTTATGCCATTTACTTTAGTGTACAAAATTATATATACTGTGTTTTCTCCAAATTTAGTGATTGTCAATTTGCAGACAACCACTTAATCATTTTCTGAAAGACATTATTCAGTTTCCTCGGCTGATTTTTGTTTGTTGGGTGTGATTACTGTACTTGTGTGATCAACAAAAAGAACTAGCTTTGCATCTTCATTAATATAGAGTGGCAAGTCTTTAATATATATTATGAACAATAAGAACCCAAAACTGAACCCTGTGGGACACCATTCTTCATACTTCCCCAGTTAGAGGGTTTGCGGACTATCTGTACTGTTAATTTCGGCTTTCTGCATTCTTCCAGTTAAATATGAATTCATATGCTGATCTAGAAGTATTTCATGATCACACAATGAAAAGCCTTTTAGAGATTAGAAATTATCTCAATGGGTTATGTTTGGTTATTCAGTGCAGTTAATATTTGATTAGTAGAAACATATATAGCATTTCCTGTTGAATAACATTTCTGAAAACCAAATTGACATTTTATTGGTACCATGCTTCATTTTTGCTAATACATAATGTTACTCTTGAATACATTATTTTTTCAAAAATTTCAGATAAAGCTATCAGAAGTGAGAATGGGCAGTAGTTGTTAGCAACACACGTATCCCCTTTTTTATACAATGGTTTCACAATAGCATATTTTAGTTTATCTGGAAAAATGCCCCGTTTCAGTGAGGTACTAGACATGTGGCTGAGAATCCTCCTTATCAGTTGGGAACAAGCTTTTAGTACTCTGTTGAAAATGCCATCAATTCCAAGTGAGCTTTTACTTTTGAGTGAATTTATTACTTTGCTCATTTTAGTAGGATAGGTGGGTTGAATTTGTTTTAACAAATTACATAGGTAGGCCTATTGCCTCTTCGACGTGCAGCCATGAATTTTGTAATGAATAGTGGGATCATATTGTCTCTAAAACACTTTTAGTGTTTTCTGCTACTGACTTCTTGTTAACAAACTTTTCACTGTGTTTGATAGAAACTTCCTGTGCTCTCAATTACCCTGTGTCCCTTTTAACAATATTCAAAAATGGCACAATATGACATTTGGCAACAAAATAACACACACAAAAGAAACATCATGCAGGAACATGGTATAAATGTGCCATATAAAACAAACAATACTCGGCAGAAAAGACTGAAAATACCTAACACCACCAAAGACATAGTCAACAAAGTAGGTATATACCAACTAACCTGCAAATACTGTAATTCAGTATACATTGGGCAGACATGCAGAAATTTCTCAATAAGATACATTGGACAAATATGCAGAAATTTCCGAATTTGATACTCCGAGCATTTATAATCACTGAAAAGTGACAGCACACTTTCCACATTTGCAGAGCATTTCATCAAAAACGACTACTCCTCCCGTGGCATAGAAACAGACGTAAATCCTGAAACACGGAAACCATATGTCACAACTTTTAACAATAGAAGACAATTACTATCTCCACAAGGCTACCACACGGTGCAAAAAGTTATCAATGACCAAATAGTACCGTGTAATAAAAGACTATTCTACATTCTGATTGAATTATCGGACACACACACTGAGACGACATTTCACAGTGCGCGGGCGTCAAAGAAAAACTAAAGATTAAACATATGAGAAACGACAGAAGGAAGCGCATCAGAGAAGTAAATTTGTGCAGGGTATGGGTGTGTCCAAGCTGCAGCGGAGTAACAGCACGTAGTATTTGCAAACGAACAGGAGAAAACGTGAGTAAATACTATAAAAATGCAAAAGAGAATCCATGAATATACAAACCACACGAAATAGTTCGCCGTACCAAAGCTTCACAAAATCTTTGTCGATGTCCACAGGTCCAGATCAATTACATGAAATCGCATTTGATATATAAAACAAGTTGTCACAGCTAAGAACTAGGAAAATACAACGGTAAGGACAGAAACTAACATATGCCATTAATTTCACCAAAATATACAAATTAAAGATCGGATAATAAAATTAATGCAGACGGTTTTCTAACATCCCTCATGTATGCAGATGTCTAGTGTTCTGATTTAGACCTGTGGCTTATTTTGGTGTGCAGCCACAGGACACACGTAGTGTAAAATAAAGGCTAAAGTGCACATATAATTTAAACGACAACAAAATTTGATGCATCATATTCCATATCCTAAAATAACTCGTACGTATGTATTTTCAGGAAAATAGCAAGAAACCCACTGAGAATGCTACAAATGCTGTGACCCATTTTTGGGTGATACAGTAAAACACTAATTTGTGTACTTACAAAAAGGTGGACTCATCCTTAATCAATTAATATTTCTCTGCAACCACTGGAACTGAGCTCAAACTCAAATATGATGTAAATAGACCATTGTATTATAGAAGATGAGAAGCAGAAACTCTCAGGAATACCTGTAATGCTGCCTTTAGAGCACGTAGTTCTCCAGTTGGACAACTCTGAAGTTGCTGGGCATAAGACTGATGAACTACAAGAGGAAATTATCAACAAATGAATCCTTCAAAGGATGGTGTACTGGCAAGTATTCCACAGGGGATACTCAGGATCCACTATTTTATGTGTATTAATAATCTTGTGTTGCCTATATATTTATTGTAAATGTTGTCACAATAGCAGTAAGAAAATGTGTCGAATAGCAAGTATAGACTGTTGGGTCAGAATTTGTATGAGAAATAATGAGATATACCCCAACTCGCCAAACAGATGTAGACTATGGTGAGTGGTTAATGAATCATTGCCCTACAGCCAGACAGAGACTGGAGGGCTGCTAGTCCTCTACCAACGAGAACTAGGGACACTGAATCCCATTCTTCAAAACCAGATATCCCACAATTATGCCCAAAGTCATAGAATGTAGTGGTAAAATATTGACATGTTTTGTGAAAATATGTATAACTCTGTTGAAAATAAAGAATGATTGCAGTCGTAATTTTGTAAGACGTGGTCAGAGGTAAAAATGTAACATGAGTGTTATGTTGTATAATACTGTTGACAATGAAGAAAGATACCAGCCTTACCTTTATGAGTTGTAGTCACATGAAAATGTAAAATGAATGTAAATAAACGGAAATAATAATCCATTGGCACTACTGATGAGATGACAATACGAATTTTGTAGTCTCTTTTACGAACGAAATGGGAGGTGTCACAGAATCCAATATTAAGAAATGAAGTATCAAATTAAGTGTACTTTGTATCTAAGAGCTGTCTTGGGAAGACAGCAGAAGCAATTGTGCCATCATTTACTCAAGCAGCATCAGCATGGGACTGGCTTTCATCGGCCCTAAGTTTCCTCGAGAATTACACTGAGTTCTGTCTTGGAAGATCCTTTTAGCTTGTAGGTTCCTTACAGGTTTGAGTCCTGCAACTGCCCGCGTGAAAGTCTCTCTTCAGTTGTATCTATTGAGCTAAGCACTTGTCAGTCAAACATGAAATCCTTACTCCCTCTCAGGACAAGACAATATTATTTCTTTATGTCTCTCCATCCTATCTTACGGCATTGTTTTGCACAAAAAAGAGTATAGCATTGAAGATAATACATGAGAAATAATTTTCTGATCAATGTGTTTGTGTTTTTCTTTGTTTGTTTTGCTGCTGTTGATGATGGTCAGAAGCTGTGTCAGGTTTCTACTGACAAATCATCTCACTGTTCTTATGCCTCTGCATTAGGCAACATGCATATGCAACATCATGCTTACAGTGTTAAGTACAGTACGTACTAAGCATACGTATTGTGGGGTGAAAGCCCCATAGCTATAGTAGTATTAAGTATTTGAATGTTGTTAATTTTATCACCTTAATACACGTGTATCTTAAAATACATGCCGTTCCAAGTCACATAACATGGCCACTGTTACAAAGACTGGAGACATTATTTCATTTTTGCAACAATGTCAGGAATAAAACAGATATCCTAAAATGTGAATATATATTAGCAGCCACATGTGACAGTGGATCAAGAACACCATTCATCTGTTTTGCCAGGTAACGTGTATGTGAAGTGCTAATTGGCAGTGGGAACAACCATGGGTAACAAATCAACATCAGCTGATTAAAATACAGGGCTATTCAGAATCAAGAAACAGATTTCAGACATTTATATCTTCTAAATTACAAAAGATGGCACCATAAATCCAGCATTTCTGGGTGGACAACAGTTTAAAATTTGAATTCTAGAACTAGACTTGCTTCAAAACTTTATTTCCTCAATGTGAAGGTGATTAAAATGACTTCAGCTTCATGCAAGATGGTACCCTGGCTCATACCTCTAATTACATCCATTGTGACCTGAATGACATCATTCGAGGATGTTGGACTGGAAGAAGAGGAGCATAAGATGAACTTCATCGCCAGTGACCTCACAGGTCTCCAGATGTGACTTCTTGACTTCTATGTCTGAGGTTATGTGAAAGACCACATTTTTATCCCCCCTATGTCTGACACTCTTGAAAGTCTGTGACAGCGCTTTGTTGAAGCTGTGAATTTGATAACAAGAGACCAGCTGCGTTGTGCGTGGCAGGCAATGGGCCACCGCTTTGATATTTGTTGTTTAGCACATGGTACTCACATTGAATACATAAAAATTAGAAATTTTCTCTTTCCAGGAACTTTGGAATCGTGTTTCTATCTTTTGTAGTTTAGAAGTGATCAATATTGGAAATCTCTTCCTTCTTGTTGAATAGTCCTGTAAAATTGGTATTTTATTGATTAAAAACATGAAAATAAATCACACACGAGTTTTGATGCAACATCCATTTTTTCAACAGAAACAGAAGAACTAGAATAACACAAAAGACTTTGTACATAATCAGTTTACATGTTGAAATATTGTTAAGATATATTACCATTAATCTCACAAATACTTTGATATTCCCTCCCCATATTTTATATTACGGCAATGATTTTATCCGTCACTTGTAACTTAGCATATAGTAATTATTTTGTAAGAATGCTAGCTGCCTGTCAGCTTTTACCTCACCCATAAATACCTAATCCTTTTATAAGTCTGATGGCACTTTGATTTTTTGTTTGTTGCTGTCTTTAGTCTGATGACTGCTTTGATGGAGCTCGCCACACTAGCAAAACTTTCAGAAGCCCCTTGATCTTCACCTAATGCCTATAACCTAGATGCATTTGAACTGCTTGCTGTAGTCCAGCCTTACTGTGCATCTACAATTTTTACGATCAGGCCTCCCTCCATTATGAAACTGATGATTCTACAACTGCGCACACACACTGCAAGTCCCTGTACAGTGCACAACAGAAGGTACCATGTTCTATTACATGTCATTTCCTTTCCTGTTCCACTCACAAATAGAGTGACAGAAAAACAGCTGTCTATAAGCCTCTGTAGAAGCCCCAGTTTCTTGCATCTTATCTTTGTGGTCCTGATGCAAAATGTACATTGATGGCAGTAGAACTGATCTGGAATCAGCCTCAAATGCTGGTTCTCTAAATTTCCACAGCACTGCTTTGTGAAAAGAGCATCGATTCCCCTCCAGGGATTCGCATTTGAGTTTAAGAAGCATCTCTGTAATACTTGTGTGCGGATCGAACTTACTGGTAACAAAACTAGTAGCATGCTTCTGAATTGTTTTAATCTCTTCCTTTATTCTGACCTGGTGGGGATCGCAAACAGTTGAGCAGTACAAAAGACTGGGTGACACTAGCATTCTATACGCTGTCTCCTTTATAGGTGAGCTATACTTTCCCAAAATTTCTCCAATGAAACGAAGTTGAGCATTTGCCTTCACTACCACCAACCTGGTATGCTCATTCGATTTCATATCACGTTGCAACATTATGCCTAGATATTTGACTGATGTGATTATGTCAAGCAACACACTACTAATTCTGTATTTGAATGTTACAGTATTGCTTTCCCTAGTTACCTTACCCTACATTTTTCTGTATTTAGACCAAGCTGCATTTCATCACATCAGCTAGAAATTCTTTCCAGGTCACATTGTCTCCTCCTACAGTCACTTAATGACAACACTTTCCCATAGACCAAAACATCATCAGCTAACGGCAATTAATTGCTGTGCAGCCTGTCTGTCAGATCATTTATGTGAATATAGAATAACAATGGTCCTATCTCATTTCCCTGCAGCACTCCTGGTAATACCGTTGTCTCTGATGAACACCCACTGTCAATGACAACACTCTGCCATCTATTATCTAAGAAGTCTTCAAGCCACTTACATATCTAGGAACCTAATCCATATGCTCTGACCCTTGTCAACAGTGTGCAGTGGAGACTTTGTGGAAAGCTAGGAATATGGAATCTGCCTGTCGTCCTCCACCCGTGGTATGTAGGATATCGTGAAAAAAAGGCAAACTGAGTTGGGCCTGAGTGATGCTTTCTAAATCTGTACTGATTTGTGGTTACAAGCTTTTCTGTTTTAAAGACAGTTGTTATATTCAGACTCAGAATGTGTTCAAAACTTCTGCAGTAAATAAATGTTAAGGATATTGGTCTGTAATTATAATATACTGACAAATTTTACCAACAGAACCACAATACAAAAAAATATATATATATATTTTTAAGAATTCAGTACATCATGGGAATATTCAGACGACAAGGGAACTATCAGAACCTATCAATGGTGTGTTTTTCTTTCTTTCTTTCAACCACACTATTTAAGTGAACTTGTAAAGTCTTTAAATACTATTCTGCTTCATGACACAGCACACACCATAAAAAATTAAATTATCAGTACAATCAAACACGTGAACATAAGTGTAGCACTAAAGTAATAGTGAACAATAAAAGTAAGTCTTTTTCTTTTACAGAAAAAAGTTATTACAAGTAATGTTCACTGTAAATTTCATCAACACAAACTGCAACTAATTAATGCAGGGGGGTTACATAAACAAGTTGCCTCATAATTGTTACTGTCCTAAATATATTTGTATTTGATTGTTTAATGAGGTAGGCATATCTCAGTATAATTATCAGTTTTTTTTCTGGTACAATGTATGACTGGGAGTAAATATTCAGTGTGAAACTACAGCCTGCAAACTACTGTTAGTATGGAAACTATTCAGCTTGACAGGTTACAGGTCCAGTTTCAGTGAACTGTTCTTGGCAACAAATCTTCTTCTAAACTGGAAATGATAAAAAGAAAAATTGCTAGAAAATACAGATGTAAGTTGAGGTTAAAGTGCCGTCACATGAGTTTAGATCACTGTCAGTTCAATTTTGAGGTTAGAAACATTAACAGCTGAGTTTTAGGTTAAAAGAAATGCATTCAGAAAGTAACTTGTGATCATATGGTGTACACTTAGATCAAGGTCTGCAGAAATGGGTATGTTGGTATAATGTACTCCTACTCCTGCATTACCCCTATTTGATTTTGTATTTATAACCCTGTATTCACCTGACCAAAAGTCTTGTTCCTCCTGCCACCGAACTTTACTAATTCCCACTATATCTAACTTAACCTATCCATTTCCCTTTTTAAATTTTCTAACCTACCTGCCCGATTAAGGGATCTGACATTCCACGCTCCAATCTGTAGAACGCCAGTTTTCTTTCTCCTGATAATGATGTCCTCCTGAGCAGTCCCCGTCCGGAGATCCGAATGGGGTACTATTTTACCTCCGGAATATTTTACCCAAGAGGATGCCATCATCATTTAACCATACAGTAAAGCTGCATGACCTCAGGAAAAATTATGGCTGTAGTTTCCCCTTGCTTTCAGCCGTTCGCAGTACCAGCACAGCAAGGCCGTTTTGGTTAGTGTTACAAGGGCAGATCAGTCAATCATCCAGACTGTTGCCCCTGCAACTACTGAAAAGGCTGCTGCCCCTCTTCAGGAACCACCCGTTTGTCTGGCCTCTCAACAGATACCCCTCCGTTGTGGTTGCACCTACGGTATGGCCATCTGTATCGCTGAGGCACGCAAGCGTCCCCACCAACGGCAGGCAAGGTCCATGGTTCATGGTGGTGGTGGGGGGGGGGGGGGGGTGACTAGGCTGTATGAAATGGTTGGCAGCTGTTAAGTGGAGGTATTTCTTACAGTTGAATAAGTTGATATGTGTGGAGGTGCAGACATAGCCACGTTTGAGAGGAGGTCAAGGAAGGTGCCATGTTGGGTTGAGGAGGACCAGATGAAGTGAGTGCAGGAGCAGGTGTTGAGATTCCAGAGGAATGTGGATAGGGCACAGGGCCCTCAGAACTCAATCCAGATCATAAAGATGTCATCAGTGAATGTGAACCAGGTAAGGTGTTTGGTATTCTAGATGGTTAGAAAGGATTCCTCCTGATGGCCTGTGAATGTGTTGGCATAGGATGCTGCCATGCAGGTGCCCATTGCCACACCCTGTATTTGTTTGCTGGTGATGCCTTTATAGGTGAAGTAATTGTGGGTGAGGATATAGTTGGTCATTGTAACTGGGAAGTAGGTTGTAGGCATGAAATCCATTGGGCACTGGGAAATGTAGAGTTCAATGGTGGCAAGGCCAAGGACATTAGGAATATTAGTGTTAATGGAGGTGGCAATAGTAGTGACAAGTGGGATACCATGTGGTACCACCAATACACTCACAAAATTTTTACTTCTCTCGTTATCCACTGCCCCCTGCCTCCCCTCCCCTCCCCCTTCCCTGCCTTCTGTCTAAGCTCGTGACTTCACCTAGCTGCCCTACCCTGTCTCTACCTTGTCCATGTATGCTCACATAAGTAGCACTTTATCGTCCCCCACTCCTGCCCTGCTACCTCTCCCCCTCCTCATCCCAGCCCCCTATGTACCAGTACCACCCAGACTGCTTCTCCCATCATGCACTGCTGCTCACAGTCTGGCCTGAGCAGTCAGAGACTGTGGTCATGTGTGTGTGATTTGTGATTGCATGTTGGTGTTGTCTAATTCTGATTAAGACCTTTTTGGCCAAAAGCATACTCGTTTGATAGTCTTTTTGTTCTGTGTATCTGCTACCGACATCTGTGCTATATGGTGAGTAGCAATCTGTCCTTTTCATAATATAGTCATTTTAGTATACCTAAGTATTATTTGCAGCAGTGCATGATGCACCTGTGTTTCTGCATCTTGAACTGTCAAAGCTAGATTAACTGCGTACAATAAATTTTGTGTTGTGGGCTGTATTAAGTTCATCAGATTTGCAACTATTCCTAAATAGAGTTCAGCATTATTGAAAGCCAGTGACCCACCTGGTATCCATCTTGTTTCTGTTGGTAAAGATAATGATTTTGATCCATCATGCCGCATTTCTGTAAATTCCTCATCTTAAATGCAGACTGATTTATTTGACTCCAATTTTCTAAGTTCTTGATTTATAAACCTAGGTAGTAATCCAGATCGTCTACAGTGATGTGGAAGCAATTAGCCAACTGTTCAATAAATTTACTCTCTCATTCAGCAGAGCTCATTGTAGCAGATTAGCAACAAATGTCCACTACCAATGGGTGGAAAGGTGTTCTGCAGGTTGTCAGGATGGCATACAGCTCGCTGCACCAGAGAGTTGGGGGAATGATGGGTAGATGGACACTACAGGAGTCTGTCAGATGCGTAAAGTGGCCATAGCAAGACAGGTGGCATGCATACAAATTCTTTATCATTTCAACAATTTTATTGCAGCTGCAGTTGTGTACTCTCATCATGTGGCGAGTGTGACATTGATCCACAGTGTCCATGTTCCATGATCTCGTAATGGAGAAGCATTGTGGTAGAGATGGCACTTGGCATGACCCAAGCACAGAGAAACCTAGCATAGTAGACATTCTGCAGCAGCATTGTGTCATGTGATGATGTGGCTGCCTTATTTTGTTTCGCTGCTAGTGAGGCAGCCGTAGCTGTCCAGCTGAGGTAAGTAACATCTGGCTGTGTGATCCCAGTGGCCTAGAGGCTGGGAGGGCCTCAGTTTGATCCCCAGCTCATCATGATGTGTCTGGACATCAGCTGGGGTTGACACAATGATTGTCGACTACTCAATGACTTGCAGATTGGAATAATGCTGTGATGATGTGATTCGCTGGAAAGTCAGTATTTATATATGCCAAAGTGCACCTGTTGTGGTGCTGTACCCGCTAAAGTCATGTACACTGCATACTGACCTGCTTTGTGTTCTTCAGTCCATCTGCCTACACTTACAGCTTTGCTCCATAATCAGTCCATCATCAGCAGGAAAAAGCAGTAGTGGTGTCGTACTTTCACTGTGGAACATGTAAAGATCAATTCAGATCTCTCAGACATTACATCCACTGTGAAATTTAACAGCACATGTATATCAGCATTTTGATGCTTGCTTCAGACCATAGTTTTCAACAATTTGCTTACAGGTCCCTTATTACTGTCGTAGCATTCTGACTGATGCACTAAAATTCCTTCTTCAAAAATACCATTTAGAAATGCAGTCCTTATATAAAATTGTGTCATGTCTCAGATCTTGCTGTAGGACTAAATCACTATACACACACATATAACTTTGCCCCCAGGGGCTCGGCATTCAGGTGGCGACCCCGAGGTACCTGAGCTGGGTACTGGTAAGCGCTGCCAGTCCCCTGTCACTGTAACCTGTGGGCATACTTCAACGACCACTGTGCGGTTAGGCGGTGGGACGTTGTGTGTCTCAGGGAATGGGAATCTTGGCTTGACCGCCTGGATTGTGAGGATGGAATAAACCTCTATAAACAACCCCTCAATCTCAAGGTGTGCTGCGCGTTGGTGAGATGCATGGCTGTTGAGTTGGAACAGTCATTAGCGGGCAACCTCTGGGGTACCTGCCGCACCTCAGTTGTATAAGGCTTACCTAGGCCTGCATGGCTCTGTCTAGGTGGACTTCTATTTCCTTATCTGCTCGTGGGACCGAGATGGATCCTTCGAAATTCTCTTTTCCTCCTCCCAGCAGAAAGGGTGGGCCACTGGAAGGTTCTAACACCCAGTCTCTCAAGAGGGCTCGTGCAGTCAGCCCCACTCACTCCGGCACTTCTTTGACAAGTAAAGTCTTTAGTAACAGAATGCATTCTGGTAATCAGAATGTGTTTCTCATTGTGAAACAGAAGGATGGTAGTTTCGAGAAGGTTTCGCCCTTCTGTATACAAAAGGGTTTGGAATGAATCTGTGGCTCCTTAAAATCAGTGAAGCGCTTGTGTAATGGGACCTTCCTTGTGGAAACTTTTACTTCCCAGCAAGCATCTAACCTCCATTCTGCTAAATGCCTTGGGGAGTATGCCATAGACCCTGAACTGCACAGCACCTTGAATTATAGCAAAGGTGTTGTGACATACCGGGATCTAGTCGACATTCCCAAGGAAGAACTGCAACGTGAGTGGGCTCTGGAAGGTATTGTTGATGTACAACATATCATGAAGAGGGTTGATGGCAGTCTTGTCAAATCTGACTCCTTTATTCTGACCTTCAGTAGCACGAAACTTCCTAACATGTTAAAGCTGGCTTCCTTCGCCTTAGTGTGAGGCCTTATTTTCCGACCCCAATGCGCTGTTTTAAGTGCCAGTGTTTTGGGCATACCATCTTAGGGTGTAAAGGTGAAGCGACTTGTGGCAACTGCAGTAAGGCTGCTCATGAAGGAGTTGGTTGCTCGTCTCCAGCCAAATGTATCAATTTCTCTGGGAACCACCCTGTATGGAGTAGGGATTGCCGAATATTTTTGGAGGAACGCAAAGTCCAGGAAATAAAAACAACCTAGCGTATCCCCTATGGTGAGGCCAAAAAGATCTACAAGTTGATGCACCCTCCCACATTTGCTGCATCTTTTGCATCCATGGTTCAGAAGCCCACTCCAAAAGTCGATGCCTCTATGCAGACAGAGGTGGTGAGTGTTGGCACTAGCACCTGCAGATGTCAGTGCACTTGCAACACAGCCAGTGTTTCAGAGCCTGTAGCCCCTACTCGAACGGCAGACAAAGGTACAGTGGCGAACTTGGGCCAGCCCCTGGTACCTCCAACAGCTGAGGCTGTTCCGAAGCCCAGTACAGCCATTATCCCTCCCACGTCGGCTCCCCAAAAGCCCACAAAACTGCAGAAAGCTTCTATACAGCAGCAACAGCGGGTCAAATCACGTGGTAAACCATCTGACCATGCAGATGTCGTTTTATGTGAGGCCTCATCTGACTCTTCCCCAGAGCTGATGGAGTACGACGTATGTGTGGGGCAATCTTCTCGCCCCTTGCCTGCCCCTCCACCTGCTGCAGTCTCCCCACCCAGATGGAGATACAGGATGAAGGTGCTGCTAACCCCACCATAGATGGCTCCCATACTTCAGTGGAACTTGCAGGGGTTCAGGATGCATGTGTAGGAACTTCGTCTACTCTCTCAGGGTAGACTACTGTGTCTGTGTCTCCAAGAGACTTATTTCCATCATCATACTCCATGGCAGTGATCACTACCAAATCTGGATTCACCTGCCAGATGGCATGGGCCCTGAAAGGAGACCACCAAGATGGGTGCTCAGTGGGGCCGACTGGACACTTTATAGCCAGTTGGCCCAGTTTGAACACTGTGCGAATGTTGAGGCATGGGTGGATCATATTACCAAAACGGTCCACCATGCCGCTGAAGCATCCATTCCACAGGCCACTGGAAGAGGCAACCTATCCCTTGGTGGAGTGCCGAATGCCACTCTGCAATCACGACCAGGTGTGCGGCTCTGCGTGGGTTCCACTGTTGGCCGACTGCTGAGAATCTTGCAGCCTTTAGGGTGACGAGGGCGAAATGTCGCCGCATTATTTGAGAGAGCAAGAAGAAGTTGTGGCAACAGTTCCTGAACACCATTAATCGTTCCACCAAAAGTTCCATTGTGTGGGAGACCATCAGGAGAATTTCTGGGAGAGGAGGGAGGTGCCCCATGGCTTCTGTAATGGCTAATGGCACTCTCCACATGGATCCGCGGGACTTTGCCCACACTATGGCAGCATATTTTGCCATGGTTACTGCAACAACCAGTCAGGATCCGGGTTTCCAGTGCCATAGAGCGGTTGTTGAGAGGTGTAGTCTGGACTTCCAGTCCACCTCTCATGAAGTTTACAACTGCCCATTTTCTATGTGGGAGCTGGATTCTGCAGCGCGTGACACATCCCCTGGTCACGACAGGATACATTACAGTATGCTACGGCACCTCACAAGGCCCAACAAACAAATCCTCCTTACACTTTTTAATGCCATTTGGGCGTCAGGTCACTTTCCTGACTCGTGGTGTGAGGCAGTTTTAATTCCTTTTTTAAAACCTGGGAAAGACCGCACGAGCCTGAGTAGCTACCGTAGTGTTGCCCTCACTAGTTGGAGATGGTCAACTGCTGCCTTGTCTGGATGTTAGAATCCTGGCAACTCCTTAGTCGCTTTCAATGTGAGTTCTGGAGGTTTCGCTCCACCTTCGATAACCTTGCCCTGCTGGAGGCAGCTATACAACAAGCTTTCCTAAGCCATCATCACCTTCTAGGTGTATTTTTTGACATCGAGAAAGCCTACGATACCACTTGAAGGCGTCTCATCCTGGAGCAGCTTCACGAATGGGGTGTTGGTGGTTGTCTTCCTCTTTTTATTCAGTATTTCCTCTCGCCACGATATTTTAGATACCGAATTGGTGACGTCCTGTCTGACCACTTTGAGCAGGAGAACGGCGTCCCTCAGGGTAGCGTTCTAAGTGTGGCTGTCTTTGCCATCGCTATTAATAGCATTACCTCCATAGTGAAAAGTCCTGTCCACTATTCCTTGTTTGTGGATGATTTCTCTTTGTTTTGCTCTTCTTCAAGCCTTGCAACGACAACACATCAGTTGCAACTTACTCTTAAATGTTTGGATGACTGTTCTTTTTCACCGTTCTCGTTCAACTTTAACCTGTCCTGAGTTGAGGATAAGGGACACTGTCCTCTTTTTTAATGACACAGTGAGATTTCTGGGGCTCATTTTCGATTCAAAGCTTATGTGGTTACCTCATCTTAAAGACCTGAAATGACGGTCACTTAAGGCATTAAGTATTTTAAAGCGCCTTAGCCACAGTACATGGGGAGCTGACAGGTCTTGTCTGCTCCAGTTTTACAGGGCGTTTGTGCGATCTCGGCTCGATTATGGGTGCACGGTGTATGGGTCTATGAGGCCTTCTTACTTAAAGATGTTGGACATTGTGCACCATGAAGGGCTTCGGTTGGCCACTGGAGCATTCAGAACTAGCCCCATACCAAGCCTCTGTGCAGAGGCTGGTGAACCGCCACTTCATATACGGCGGCGGTGGCTTCTTACGGTGTGCCAGGCGTATAAAACTTTGTCCACACCTGCATATCATACCGTTGCTCAGCTTCCTCTAGCACGGCTGTTTCATAACTGGCAACGAGCAATGTGGCCGTATGGGATTCACGCACAGGATTGCCTCTCTGTGATGGATATGGCTGGTCTTCATGTTTTCCGTCGTGGTTGGAGCAGATTTCCTCCTTGGCTCCTCTGTAGACCCAGACTTATTTTAGATTAGACTAATTTTAAGAAAGATAGTACACCAGATTTTACATTCCAATCTCAGTTTTTTAACATTTTAGATGCGCATCACGGTTTTACCGTCGTTTACACTGATGGGTCCAAACAGGAGAATTTCATTGGCTGTTCTGTAGTGCTCCCTGATCATGTTACCCAGATTTGCCTCCCTGATGAATCTACCGTTTCCGCAGCGGAGCTCCAAGCGTTCCTGAAGGCACTGGAGCAGATGAATCGTGTTTGGGGCAATCGATTTCTCCTCTGCTCTGATTCTCTTAGTGCCTTACAATTATTGCAGAATCTGTACCCAACTGAGGAGATGGTCCAGCTGATATATGACCAACTGTACTTGCTCCAACGACGGGGTAAGGATATGTCCTTCTGCTGGATGCCTGGTCATGTAGGAATATGGGGCAATGAACAGGCCGATCGGGCCTGCAGAGAGCAGGATGTGGTTCAGTGTCCTCTTCCCATACAGTCTGTCATTTCTGCACTCCACAAGAAGTGCATGGAGTTGTGGGAGGAAGAATGGCTGGCAGAGACGGCCAATAAATTGCGGTCGGTGAAGTCAACAACTCGGCCGTGGCGTACCTCCTGCCGGGTGCTAAGGTGGGAAGAAGTGACCCTCACGCGTCTTCGGATTGGGCACTGTCCTCTCACACATAGTTTTCTATTATGGAGGGAGGAGCCCCCGATTTGTGATGCTTGTGGTGTGCACATCTCTGTCCGGCACATTTTAACAGACTGCATTTTATACCGTGATGCTAGGGCAGAAGCACAAGTTGATGGGGATCTGCCCTGTGTTTTAGCTAATGATGAGATGTGTGTGTCTAGGGTTTTAAAGTTTTGTGGTGTGTCTGGACTCTGGCCTAAACTTTTAGGCTGGAGGTTTTAGTGTATTGCAAAGTGACTGGCTCCTCCCTTTTTCCTTGCGGTCAGCCACCCACTACCATCTGCTATATTGTTTTACCTCCCTCTACCACTTTCTTCCGGGGTTGTCCATGTTTTACTGCTGGCGGCAAGCTACGTCCCACGCTTCGGTGTGGGTAGGCACATATTTTCCCAGCTAGTTTCTTGTGTCTTACATTCTGTTTTATCTTACTGTTCTGAGTCTTTTCTTGACACCCATTGCAATCTGTTACTGAGTGGGCACTGAAGACCTTGCCGTCGTGCGCCCTTAAAATCCTCTCCATCCATCATCATCATCATCATTTGACTTTATCAGACCACTTTTCATTTGCATTTAATGCACTCAAAACAGTCCAGTATATTTGTACCACATTTATGAAAGAATTACAGTTCCTCATCATTAAAATCTTCCTCTTAGTTTTATACATATTTATATTATTTTCACTTCTTGAAGTTTCCGTGCTTCTACATCTGTGCTCAGCAACCACAGTGAAGTGCATAGTGGATGGTATTGTGCATTGCACCAATTATTAAGGCTTCTTGCTGTTACATTCACATTTGGAGTGTGGAAGAATCATTGCTTGAACATCTGGGTGCACACTGTAATCCTGTCTTTGTGATCTCAGTGGAAGCAATATTTTGGGGCTTATAATATATTTCTAGATTTATCAAACTTGCTTCTTGCAATTTTCTAAGCAGCCTTCTACGGGATAGTATGCATCTGTCTTCAAGCAAATGTTAGTTTGTTTTCTCAGCACATCTGTAACACTCTCCTGTGGGTCAAAGAAACCTGTGACCATTTGTGCTTCCCTTCTTTGCATGGGTTCAGTATCCACAGTTAGTCCTATTTGATACGGGTCACTCACACTTGAGCAATATTGTACGGTGAGTTGCATGATAATTGGAGAAGCCAACTCCTTTGTAGACTGATTGTATTGCCATAGTATTCCCCAATGAACTGTTTTGCCCCCTACTTTACATATTACTGAACCCGTATGACCATTTCAGTTCATATACATACAGTCTGTTACACCCAAATGATTGTATGCATTCACTGATTCCAACTGTGACTTTGTATATTGTAGTCATAATATCCTATGTTTTTTTTATTTTCATTTTTTTAGCTTTAGAATTTTACATATATCAACACATAAAGCAAGTTTCCAATTTTTGTACCACTTTGGAATGTTATCAGTAATGTGACAAAATATTTGTGCAACTTTTTTCAGACAATAATTTATTGTGAACTACAGCAGCAGAAAAAATTCTGAGGTTACTGTCAGTATTTTCTGCAAAGTCATAAATATATAATATGAACAGCAAGAATCCTTACACACTCCTCGGCAGCATAGCTGAAGTTACTTCTGCATCTGTAGGTTACACTCTATATCTACATCTACGTCTATGCTCTCCAAACCAACGTGAGGTGTTGCATGGCAGAGAGTACATCCCATTTTACCAATTATTCCAATGATATACAGATGCAGGAAGAATGGTTGTTTGAATGCCTCAGTGTGTACAGTAATTATTCTACTCGTTATATTCACAGTCCCAGTGTGAACAATATATAGGGGTTTTGTCGTATATTCCTACAGTAACAATTTAAAGCACTTCGTTAACAGGCATTTTCAGGGTAGTTTATGTCTGTCTTGAAGAGTCTTTCAGTTCAGTTCCTTCAGTATCTCTGTGACTCTCTCCCATGGATTAATCAAACTTGTTACCATTTCTGCTGCCCTGATCTGTATACGTTCAATATCCCATTGGGCCTATCTGGTATGGGCCCTGCATACTTGAGCATTATTCTAGAACTGGTAGCATGACTGATTCGGAAGTAGATGGCTTGCACTTCGCCAGTATTCTGCCCACAAACCAACCACCTGCTTTACCCCTGACTCAGCCAATGTGATCATTCTGTTTCATACCCCTGCAAAGTGTTGCACCCAGTCTTTTGTATGAGTTAGCCAATTCCAACAGTGACTTATTTCTATTGTAGTCACAGGATACTATGGTTTTTTCATTTTGTGAAGTGAAGAATTTCATTTTTCTGAAGATATGAAGCAAGTTCCAGTCTATTCACCACTTTGAAATCTTATCAAAGTGTGACAGATTATTTCCGCAGTTTGTTTCAGATAAGTACTTCATTACAGGTAACTGCATCATCTTCTAAAATCCTGAATTAGTATTGTCTGCAACATCATTAATGTACAACATGAACAGCAAGGGTCCCAACACACTTTGCTGAGGCACACCTGAAGTTACTTCTACATCTGATGATGAATCTCCATCCTAGTTGATGCGCTGCTTCCTCCCTGCCAAAATGTCCTCAATCTAGTCTCAAATTTCACTTGACATCCCATATGATTGTGCTTTTCACAATATGTGTTGACATTGTACTGAGTCTTTGGTTTTCAGAAATCAAGATACACAGTACCTACCTGATTTCCTTGATCCAATGCTTTCAATATATTATAGGAGGAAAGTGTGAGTTGGGTTTCACATAATCAATGTTTTCGAAATACATGCCAGTTGGCATTGAGGAGGTCATTTTGTTCGAGGTACCTTATTATGTTTGATCACAGAATATCTACTAAGATTCTACAACAAATCAATGTCAAGGATACTGAACGGTAGCTTTGTGGATCACTTCTATTACACTCCTGTGCTTTTTCCAAGAACTGGGCACAGGTTTTTTTGTTTGAGGGGTCTGTGATAGATTATAGTTAGAAGAGGTTCCAACTGAGCAGCAAATTCAGTATAGAGTCTACCGGAATTCCATTGGGCCCGGGAGCATAGTTCAGTTTTAATGATTTCAGCTGTTTCTCAACAACACTGACACTAATAATTATTTCTATCATCTTTTTCATGGTACAAGGATTAAATTGGGGCAATTCTCCTGTGTGTTAATATGTGTGGGAACATTTGAAAATGAAGTTAAGTGATTCAGCTTTTGCTTTGCTACTCTCAGTTTCCGTTCCTGTCTCATTCACTAGGGGCTGGACATTAACTATGGTGCCACTAACAGCCTTAACAAAAGCTCAGAATTTCTTTGGGTTCTGTAAGAGATCACTTGACAATATTCTGCTACAGTAGCCATTGAAGGCATCACACATTGCCCTCTTGACAGCCGAACAAGTTTCATTTAACATCTCCCTATATATAGCCCTACCCTTTGTTTAACATTCATTATGCAGTAAACTCTGTGTAGAAGATTCTTTACAGTGACTGTGTATTATGGAGGTTCCTTCCCATTATGAACTGTCCTACTAGGTACTTATCTATACAATGCATGGTCAACTATTCTTTTAAACTTGAGCCAGAGTTCCTCCACATGTTCTTGCCCCGTGCTGAAAGTTTCAAGTTCCTAACTGAGATATGGCACTACTGATTTTTTTATCTAGTTCACTGAAGATGTATATCATCCTGCTTGTCTTAGGTGTCCTTTGTACTTTGGTAATCATTGCTGCCACAATCATGTCATGGTCACAGATACCAGTTTCAATGTGGACATCCTCAATGATGTCTGATCTGTTTGTTGCCATTACATCAAATGTATTTCCACCATGAGTGTGGTTCCTAGATACCTGTTCTAGATAGTTGTTAAAGAAGGCATTTAGTAAAGTTTCACAGGATGTCTTATGACCACCACTAACAAAACTGTAATCATCGGTGGAGACTTTACACATCCAACAATCAACTGGGAAAATTATATGATTTTTGATTACATCCGGAGATGAGTCTGGTGAGCGTTACAAGGATCCAATTTTCGTTTTATGCCCACCCCTGATAATGAGTCTTGCCCAAACGATCTCACATGCAGCTTCAATTTTACCTCAGTGGATTTGAGTTTCTTGTCTACTGTGACAAATACACTACCTCAGTTTCCCACTTGTCCATCCTTTTGATATACACTTCAAGATTCCCCAAAATTCTCACTGCTATCAATTCCACATTTCAACCACCTTCTGTACCCTGTATCAGTTGAGCTTCACTGCTTTTCATGAGCGCTTCAAACTCTGGCACTTTGTTGTGAATGCTTCAGTGGTTTACCATTAGGATTTTAATACTCGCACCTGTGTTAAGCAGATTTTATGATCTTACACTGATACTTCTGGGTTTTCTACAGCTATGATAATCTGGATTGGATGGAGAGTTACCTAATCTAAAAAACCCATGTGTGTACCCCACATGTTCAGCTGCCTGAATAGCAGCCTCTGATGTGTAGAGCACACCTGACCCATTCAGGGGGGACCCTACAGTTCTCAACCCTATGGTGCAAGTCCAGGAAGTTGCACCCCGGCTTGTCACAGAACTTTTGAAGTCTCTGGTTCACTCCTTCCACTTGACTCAGAAACAAAGGGCCACGATCAGTTCTGGAGATCTTACACTGATACTTCTGGGTTTTCTACAGCTATGATAATCTGGATTGGATGGAGAGTTACCTAATCTAAAAAACCCATGTGTGTACCCCACATGTTCAGCTGCCTGAATAGCAGCCTCTGATGTGTAGAGCACACCTGACCCATTCAGGGGGGACCCTACAGTTCTCAACCCTATGGTGTAAGTCCAGGAAGTTGCACCCCGGCTTGTCACGGAACTTTTGAAGTCTCTGGTTCACTCCTTCCACTTGACTCAGAAACAAAGGGCCACGATCAGTTCTGGAGACAATGCTGCAGATTGTGAGCTTAGTTGAAACTCCAAGCACAAGGCTAGTCTTCCTGACATTCTCTTTCAGTCTCTGGAATGACAAAAGAATGACCTAGGAGCCCAGATGACAGGCATCATGTGTTCCAACATGTGCCACAATCTGCAGTTGGTTGCAACCTGTTCCCTCAGTGGCTACTGGAATAGCCTCTCAACATTGTTGAATGAGGCATCCAGGCATAGGTAGTGCACCCGACGTCCCTTGCTTCCATTTCCCTAAGGGGCACTATCATTCACCATATGTTTGAACTGGTGATGATTAATAAAACCCTTTCCCTTTGCATTTCCTTCTTTTGACACCAGACAAAACAGTTTACCCCAAAGCAGGTGAAGTGAGTCCCATTGGGTCAGTTTCAGTTTCAGTGAAAGACAGCACCTGAAACTTATTGGTTTGGGGGGGCTGTTACAATACCTTGAGTATTCCCTGGTCCCTATCCATCCTGTACAGGACATCTAGATCTACCATTGCTGTACCACTCACAGTCAAGTAGTTGAGCAATGACAGATCCTGTACTTCCTGCAGAGGAGACAGGATCCACGGGAGAGGATAGTACTTGAGGTACCTCTGGTACGGTTATCACAGGTACACAACTCTCGGGAGCTCTTCCAATACACCAGTTCGCAGCAACTGCCAATCATTTGACAGTAGTCAAGGCTATTTCCAGCTGCTCATGAACATCAACCAACTCATCCCAACTTTCGAGAACAGCATTCACAGTGGGACTGCTTATTAGCTGGTGCAGCATGTTATAATGCAGTGAACAAACGACTTTAAATTAAGTCTGATGATTATCTTTTAATCTGATTTAGCGAAAAAGTTGCTAATTCCCTGAAAATACACAAGACAATATATAAATACAGCATGAAAACCTGTTGTAAGGATAACAAGCTATGTCCTCTCTACCCTTAAATCCTCAACCCAGTCACAAATTCCGCATATTAGCACATACAGGTGTACTTTTGATAATAAGTGTATGAGTGGTAATGAGTTGGATTCATTTCAGAAGTCAAGAAATACTGTATCTATAATGCTGCCTTGATCCTTGGTCTTCAGATTTCATTTGAGAAAAGTGAGAGTTGGGTTTCACTAGATTAATGTTTTTGAAATCACTGCTGGTCGGCATGGAAGAGGTTATTCTGTTTGAGGTACCTTGTTATACTTGAGCTTAGGAAGTGTTCTAAGATTCTACAGCAAGTGGATGTTAAGGATGTGGCGACTATCGACCAAGTCCCGGTTAATATCTTTGTTTTTGGCAAGCTCTTTGCCCCAGTCTGTGGTCGCGCGCGAAAGTGTACGGACGTGTACCGAGAATTCAGAATGTAAACAACTGTATATGTGTGCTTACGAGAAATAAAAGTAGTGTTTATTACATGTGGTGTAGCGTGCATCATTGGATTCGGCAACCCTACAACGCCTACCCATACTGGTGACCCCGAATTTTGTTCGCGAGTGCTACAACGAAATCTTATACTGTCGAACAGTACACAATGGAGCGCTTGCCGCCTGCTACACCGACCACGTGCCAACTAAGTGTTCCAACGGACGCTTCGGCATGGTTTTACAATTATCCACCGGGCGTCCGCAATAGCTCTACGCAGTTTCCGAACACATCGATTAGCTGTACTCAACAGGACAGTGTTTATACAATTCCACAGCCACGTGTTTCGAGTGCTCAACAGCCGACACAATGTGCTCAAACCCCAGTGACTATGTTTACAGGTTTCCCAAGTGCAAGTGTGAATTTTCCAGCCGAATCAGTGACTGTACAAATCGAGCCGGACGCTCAAGACAGGAGAGTTCATATTTCTGCCGGAACTCCGGATTTTGCACCAAGCCCCCCTACACCACCAGCGTCCGCTTTACGAGTGTTTCCGACGGCACACGCCGTTCCTGCCGCGTGTGTTCCACAAACATTAGGTGATTTTAACTATTTTAATGCACCTGTAGGGGAGGGGCCCGGAAACTGTATTCCGTCGTTCGCCGCACATCGGTCGACTACGGTCGATTCTACTGCGCCGGTCCATTCTACGCCCGTCGGCGTTACTCCGTCGACCGCTCGATTCGTTGATTTCTCGACCAAGGTCGAGCCAGCCGCGCCTACCGTGCCGCGTGCCACTGTCAGTGGCGGAAGCTGGTGCACCGCTACTGCACCCGAGACAATTACGTTGCAGAACTATGGACAGGGAGAGACAGTTTCTGATAAACATTTATGTCAAGACTTTCCCACCCGTTGGCCGAAGCTACCACCCCTTCGCAAGGATCACCCACGCACATGGTTTACCTTGGTCGACCACGTCCTGCAGCTACACGGCGTCGCCGACGAAAATTCGAAGTTCCTATGCTTACTGTGTCACCTCCATGACGAACTGGATCTGATCTGCGACATTGTGGCTTCGCCCCCCGCTACGGACAAATATGCGTTCGCCCGACGCACCATCCTCGAGCGACTATCCACATCGACAGAGGAAGCTATTCGCCTCATCAGTCAGGAATCGCTGGGATCCAGGTCCCCGTCGCAACTCTGGCATCATCTCCGCGCTATGATTGACACGCATCACATGCCGGACATTACACTTTGGACCATCTGGTTACTGAAACTTCCCCCGCAAGTTCAACTTCACCTTCTACATGTAACTTCGGCCCCACTAGATGCCAAACTGAAGATCGCAGACCAGGTTTACAACATTCTGCCCCCCCCCCCCCCCCCCCGCATGCCCCCCCAGGGTGCCCTCAGGCCTCAGGGGTTGGCACACCTGCGCGGCAGTTCCCATCCTGCAGTACAGAGTGCGCACGACTCGCTCCACGCATGTGCGCGGAGCCAACGCCGCCTGGCAACCGCCGCAGTAACTCCTCTCCTACCAGCACTACTGCAGCGTTGCCATCGGAGGGAACTACAAACAAGTCCCCCTCCACTGCCGCTTCGACCTCAACCAGCACGACGGGCGACGCCACGCGCCGCCCCGCTTGGTGTTATTTCCACTCCTGCTTTGGCGACGCGGCTAAGAACTGTCGTTCTCCATGCGCGTTCCCAAACTAATAACGCGACCCAATTCAGGCGCTATGGGCCGCGTTGAACCGCACAGACGCCTATCACTAAATACTTCTTCTCCTCACACGCCAGGACGCTTGTACGTGAAAGATGCAGTGTCTTGCCTTTCATTTCTAGTCGACACGGGGGCCGAGATTAGTGTGATACCTTTGTCCGCAGTTATTAAATCCGAGCTTCAGCCTTGCCCCCCGCTTCGAGCCGCCAATAATTCCCTGATCCGCTCTCATGGAATAACGAATTTAAGCCTTAAACTGCAGAACATTAATACGCCCTTACAGTGGACTTTCGTTATCGCGGATGTGGATGAACCCGTGCTTGGGGTAGATTTTCTCTTAGCCCACGCACTGTCACCCGAACTACAAAGAGGTACACTAACCTTTAACTCGGGAGACCGTACCACCGGTTCAGATATCTTACCCCTCTCATCCGAAAGCGCCATTCTGCTGTGTGAGCTAGCGGAAACTGCTGTTGCAGTGCTTTCTCTTAGATCACACAACGACGAACTTCGGGACAGCAATGGGGCCCTCCGCTTACGCATCGCCGCCGTTCAAGCCAAGCTCACGGACGCGCGTAAGCAGACCGCCCAGCTGTCGCACACGGCCACGCCCCCAACCCCCGCACCACTTCCTCGCACCTGCAGCCGACGCCGCGTGACATTTCTACTGCCGGACGGGAGCTGCACCTGCGACGCTACCAGGTACCCCACCGAGCTCTTCGACAAGGACTACCAGTGGATCACCGCCACTGCTGCTGAACTGCCGGCCTTGGACACACACACGTGTGCATTACAGGTTAGTCACAGTGCAACGGGTGCTGGTCCAGCATCCCCATCGGTGTTCGCGATCAATAACGGTACTGTCCACAGAATAAATACCACAGAAGGCCCACCGGTACGTGCAAAGGCTAGGCGTTTAAATCCGGAAAAACTTAAACACGCCAAAGCTATTGTTCAGGAACTTTTAGATAATAAGACTATCCGCCCTTCTTCTAGTTGTTGGTCGTCACCCATTCATTTGGTGCCTAAGAAAGATGACACTTTCCGCCTCTGCGGTGACTATCGGGCGCTTAACGCCAGAACAATTTTAGATAATTATCCCGTCCCAAATATTCAAGACTTTGCTTCCCAGCTGCATGGGGCACAAATTTTCAGTGTAGTCGATTGTCATAAGGCGTACCACCAACTGCCAATGGCACCTGAGGACGTTGAAAAGACCGCTATCATCACCCCGTTCGGGTTGTTCGAGTATTTGTTTATGCCATTCGGCCTTAAAAATGCTGCACAGACGTGGCAACGGTTCATCGACTCGCTGGTTGGAAAACTGGACTTTGCATATGCGTACCTGGACGACTTGTTAATTTTTTCTTCCTCCCTCGAGGAACATGAACAACATTTAAATACAGTGCTCCAACTATTAAAAGCAAACGGTATCGCAGTGAACAATACTAAGTCACAACTCCGCCGCACCAGTGTCACTTTTCTGGGCCACAGAGTTTCGGGCGACGGCATCCGCCCCCTAACTGAACGGGAGGAGGCCATTAGTACTGTGCCTTTGCCCAAAGATTTTCAGGGCCTCCGCCGCTTCCTTGGAACGGTAAATTACTACCGTAAACATATTCCCCGCGCCGCCGACATACAAGCCCCACTGACGGATGCCCTCGCAGGAAAAAACACATCAGGGTCTCGGGCGGTCACGTGGACTCCAGATATGCGTCGCGCATTTGATAACCTAAAGTCAGCCTTACAGACAGCTGTTACGCTTGCTCACCCCATTCCTGATGCTCCCATCTCGCTTACTACAGACGCAAGTGATACAGCAGTGAGGGCAGTACTTCAGCAATTCGTGGGTTCTGTTGTACAGCCGCTCAGATTTTTCTCCCACAAACTGACCGCTTCCCAACGTAAATGGTCGACCTTCGACCGGGAACTGTTTGCTATTTACGCTACTATCAAATATTTTCAAGACGATATCGAAGGTCGCCATCTCGTGGTATTTACCGACCACGAGCCATTGGTTTACGCTTTCCGTAACCCAGGTAAGGACTCATCCCCGAGACGTTTTAGGCATATGGACCTTATATGTCAGTTTATGAATGACATACGTTACGTCAGAGGCGCAGACAATGTCGTCGCTGATTTTCTGTCTCGGGTGTCGGTTTTATCTTCACAACTGGACCTCAGTGAGCTCCCTAAATTGCAGACAGAGGATACTGAACTCGCAGCATTGCGTTCCGATATCAAAACAGGACTCAAACTAGAGTTACGGACACTTCCTGGGTTTTCATCACCCATCTGGTGCGACATTTCAACAGGACGCATACGCCCGGTGATTCCTGCACCTCTCCGCCGGGACATATTTAATAGTATCCACGACTTGGCACACCCTGGCATTCGCGCCTCCGCACGTCTGGTATCTGAACGTTTTGTTTGGCCCGGGGTGATAAAACAGTGTCGCAGTTGGGCACGAGCATGTGTGGCTTGTCAGCGCGCAAAAGTAGGACGTCATGCACAGCCCCCCATGGGTACGTTCGATGTGGCAAAAAGAAGATTCCAGCACATACACATCGATATCGTCGGGCCCTTACCCCCCTCAGGCCCCTTCCGTTACATACTGTCCGCAATTGACAGGTTTACCCGCTGGGTAGAGGTAATTCCTCTCACTACTATCACAGCCGATGCAGTGGCCCGAGCCCTGCTGTTAATGTGGATCTCGCGCTTCGGCTGCCCAGTCTCTGTCACCACCGACCAGGGCCGCCAGTTCGAGTCTGCCCTCTTCCGACAGCTTTGTGAACTGTGTGGGGTGAAACGATTTAGGACTACAGCATACCACCCCCAGAGCAATGGGCTTGTGGAACGCTGGCACCGAACGCTTAAAGCTTCCCTGATGTGCCACGGAGGTGAGTGGGCCGATGCCTTACCATGGGTAATGTTAGGCGTTCGGGCCGCGTACAAAGAGGACCTTGGCGCATCCCTGGCAGAGGTACTGTATGGAGAACCCCTCACACTCCCAGCAGAGTTAGTTGAGCCTTCACTTCCTCCAGATCAAATCTGCGACTCGACATTCGTCGGGCAGGTCAAGGAGCTAATTGCTAACATCCGCGTGCCGCCTCCTCGACCACACACGCCCCCTCCCGTATTTCTGCATAAGGACTTGGCGTCGTGCACTCACGTCATGGTGCGTGATGACACCATCCGACCGGCACTCAGACCTCCATATACGGGCCCGCACAGAGTCATATCACGGCGTACCAACACGTTCGAAGTGCTCATTAACAGCACGCCTCAAACGGTATCCGTCTGCCGCCTCAAACCTGCATGGACTCTGGGAGAACTGCCCGATACCCCTCCCAGTCAGACCCCATCCCCTGCTGCACCCACCTCGCATGAGGCATCTACCGACAGTCCATGGATGACCGACGCCCATTCCCACACGTGTGACGTTCCCCACTCCCAGTCGTGTGACAGTGCTACAGGTGCGTGTGACATTCCTAGGCAGAGTGATGCGTGTGATGACTTACCCTCCTACAGGCAGCCCCTCGCCTCTCCCCTGTTAGGATTCAGTGATGTATCAGGGACCAGCCTCAGAGCGTGTGATGTCACCGATGACGACTCGTGTGGAGATTCTGTCAACCCGTATCAGGAAGTGGTAGTGAATGTCAACACAGATCTTATTTGCAGCTCTAATGTGTTTTTTGTTATGCAGCCGGGTAATGTGTACATCTTCTACGAACAAGCCAGCTTCCCCAGTGACAACTTAACTCACATTCATCTCCTCCAGTCTGTCCCCTTGCCTGTTGGTACTGACCCATCAACGGTCAAAGTCCTACGTACCGCCACAGGCATTCAGATCCACTATCCTGGCCCCTCACAACCCACCATCCCCTCCCCAGATCCCTCAACTGTTGTACGAGGATTCACCCGGTCAGGCAGGACCATCCGCCCCCCTCGCTGGCTCGAAGACTTCAATTACTAATGTAATGTAATGTAAGGTATGGTTTCTGATTAAACACCCTCTCCCTCCCCCCCTGGGTGTTCCCTTTACATGTATGCCCCAATATTTATGTTTGTGCTCCACACTCTAGGGGGGGGGGCTAATGTGGCGACTATCGACCAAGTCGCGGTTAATATCTTTGTTTTTGGCTAGCTCTTTGCCCCAGTCTGTGGTCGCGCGTGAAAGTGTACGGACGTGTACCGAGAATTCAGAATGTAAACAACTGTATATGTGTGCTTACGAGAAATAAAAATAGTGTTTATTACATGTGGTGTAGCGTGCATCATTGGATTCGGCAACCCTACAACGCCTACCCATAAGGATATTGGGTAGTGCTTTTGTGATCAGGTCCGCTACCCTTCTAACAGAGGGTGTGACCTGTTCATTCTTCGAACCACTGAGGATAGTTTTTTTGTCTGAGGACTCTACAGTACCTTAAAATTAAAAGTAGGGTTAAATCAGTGACAAAAGTAGTAAAGAATCTCTCAGATTCCATTGGGCCCTGGATTTTGGAGACTTCAATTGATTTTTCAGTGCCACTGATATTTTTTTCCTTCTTAATATTGTTGTTAAGCTGTGCCAAGCACTGATGGAGAACTCTGTAAATTTCGATTTTTGTTTTTCTAATCTCAGTTTTGTTTATTTTCTTGGCATGACTGTCTGGACACTGACTGTGGTGCCAAAAGCCTGTACATGTGACCGGAATTTGTTTTGAACAAGGCAAAATCGAGGATGGAATAATGACAATATTATGATAAGGACTGATTGCTACTCAGATAGTAGCAATCTACCATTTTCATAATATTGTCAGAATTTCTTTTGGTGTTATGAGATATCTTTCAATAATACTCTGCTGCAGTATTTGTTGAAGGCTTTACAGTCAAGTGCATCTCTCTATTTATATCCCTATACATTGGTTTACACCTGTTATGCTGGTGTCCCTTTTCTTTTTAGAAGTTTCATTACAATGGCTGTATACCATGTATGATCCCTCTCATCACAGACTGCTCTTCCAGGAGGGGCACTAAAGCGGTTAAAATGTTCGAAGTCCCAGAAAGCCAATTGCAATGAGAACATTTCACCACCGAGACTGGGTGAAAGCAAAACACAACATCAGTGTTTCTGTCAAGCCAGGCAGCAGAGTTAAGCAGAATGTAGTGGGTCAGAGCAGCCAAACACAGTTGCGTCACCTTTGTATGTGATGAAAGAAAGGCTAAGGTGAATGCAACAAATGGTACCAAGAGTTTTATAAACCATTTCTATGCTATAACGAACACGTTAATCTAGCACAGCAGATGGAATAGCTTTGCAATGGCAAGCCCTATGCAGTTATGGTGAATTATGTTGGGTAAACATTAGCCACTACTTTACTCCATCAATACCCAGCAGTTTAGCTTGTAAGGCACTTGGTAGGATAGATCAATGGTGTACATGGTGTTTTCACTCAGTCCCCTGATTGTAGCGAAGTGACTTCTGGTACAAGTCTGTTGTAGATTTCTTGCATGCTATGGACAACAATAGGTGCTACTAGGAGAGACGGATACCTCACCATAATCACTAGTCACAGAATTCAATATCACAGTCTGCCTCTCTCACTGATGGGAGGACCTGGAGGCCTTTGTGTCCCACCAGGATGAGGACACCAGCATTCCTGACATTCCAGTGGACTGAATACGGCCTACCTGGACAGCAGACAAATATTGTCGAACATCATTGCTTCACAACAACCATCATTGAAGTATGATGGATGTTGAAGAAAGATGGTGAACTGGTGGGGACGGAGTCCCTCCCAGGTGAGATTGTATATGTTCAATACATGTGCCGACATCACTCAGTGCCATGGCGTCATGGTACAGCCAAAGGTAGGAGCACCACAAGTGATGAACTGCCAGCGCAACATCCGGCTGGAACAAACTCTGTGGCGTCAACTGCTATGATCAGGCAGAAGGGAGCTTATGACGCCGTTCCTCAGTGGACATTGACGTCAGATGCTAACTACAAGTCAACATGCTATCTGTATTTTTATGGAAATAAATAAATAACTTTGAATCTTCTTTCACTGCGCACCAGTGACCGTAGGTCACTACCATCCTGAGGAAAACTGGCAAGGAGTGAACTGGGAGAGTACTTCCTGACACAGCACCAACTTGGTGCACTACTATGCTATTGGTTTGTTCACTGAAGCACAAATGTTGGTTAAACCGTGAGTGAAGACAATACCACATTAAGCAAGTAACAGCGGAGTACCAAATCACAACTGAGGAGAAAACAATGTAGCATAGACTCGTCACCAGTAGATACACCAGAGAACTTGCTGTAAACATTGGCTGGTTGACAAGTGAGATAGTGGCAGTTTACAGGAGCCATTAAATGTTCTGTGTATATTTTGCCATACAATCTGCCACTGGCAGATGAATCCTTTCATGCCACACCTATTTTCTTAGTCTCCCCACCATGTTCAAAAGCTTCGAGAGTCATAAGACATACAAAAGAAAAACTTTTTACTTATCTTCATTACCTCTTCTTGTTGTTGGCTCCAAGTTATTGTGTCTAGGTTTACAGCCTTGCTGCTGAAAATTGATTTTATGTTGTGGGTTCCTGAAGACGGAAAAAATGACGAAGAATTATCTGCTACTACATACTTCTAAATCACACCGTCTTAACAATTTTCACTTCTATCACACCACACGTTACATTATTAGTGACACGTGCAAAAACACATCTGATTCCATCAGAGGCATGCCACTGTTACTACTACATGTTATAACTTCAAGTTGAACAAATATATTTCAAGGAAGACGCAATACATGAAAGTCACAGATCAAGTAAACTGAGTAAGAACTGTGTACACTTTAACAGTCTAATAATAACTGAGTCCGAGTCTAGCGGCCCCTGGCTGACTGGCCGCTTAGGTGGTGCTGCTGCTACATGGCTGGCAGACAGCACCGCATGTAGAGGACGCGCGTAACTGTGCAGCGGCACTTTGAACGATCGGCGAGTCACAACTCTACATTCTGCGGTAAGCACAATATTCCAAAGGGTGTAGAAAGCAAAAAAGTTTAAGGACTTTCTTAAAAAAAGAAGAATCTTTGCTAAAATATATCATTATTTTGTAAATGAATCCAGAAATAAATTTATTAGTTAGTGTTAGATTGTGCTGTTAATAATATAAATTTTAAGTATGTCAGAAATTTTGTAATTTTGATTATTTTTAAAACCATACATACAGAGAGTAACAAATTAATTTCTTTTTATACATTTCAGTCTGAAACATAACACATTGTATACAAAATCATATGAAGTTTAATTCAGTTAGACAGCTGATATAATGTACCCCTACACAAGAATCGATAGTATACATTGTATATGCCCCGTAGTTGCATCGATTGAGGTAAGCCCTTGTCAGTCAATCATGAAATCTTTACTTCCGCTCAGGACAAGACAATATTATTTCTTTATGGCTCTCCATCCTATCTTATGGCATTGTTTTGCACAAGAAAAAGAGTATAGCATTAAAGATGATACATGGGAAATAATTATGGTGAGAAGCTGTGTCAGGTTTCTACTGACAAATCATGTCACTGCTCTAATGCCCTTGCATTAGGCAAAATGCATATGCAACGTCACGGTTACAGTATTAAGTACAGTATGGTACTAGGTATACATACTGTGGGGTGAAAGCCGAATAGCTATAGCAGTATTAAGTCTTTGAATGTTGTTAATTTTATCACATTAATACACATGTATCTTAAAATACATGCTGTTTCAAGTCACATTTCATGGCCACTGTTACAAAGAGTGGAGACATTATTTCATTTTTGCAGTAAAGTCAGTAATAAAACAGAGCTCCTAAAATGTGCATACATATTAGCGGCTACATGTGACAGTGGATCAAGAATAACTTTTATCAGTATTGCCAGGTAACTTATATGCTAAGTGCTAATTGGCAGTGGGAACAACCATGTTTGTCAAATCATCATCAGCTGATAAAAATACAGGGCTATTCAGAATAAAGAAACAGATTTCAGACATTTATATCTTCCAAATTACAAAAGGTAGCACCACAATGCCAACATTTGTGGATAGACAACAGTTTAGTTTTTGAATTCTAGAACTAGACTTGCTTCAAAACTGTTTATTTCCTCAACATGGAGGTGATTCAAATAACTTCAGCTTCATGCAAGATGGTGCCCTGGCTCATTTCTCTAAGTACGTCCAATGTTACCTGAAGGTCACCTTTCCAGGCATTAGACTGGAAGAGGAGGAGCAGAAGATGAACTTCATCACCAGTGACCTCCCAGGTCTCCAGATTTGACTTCTTGTAACTTATATGTCTAAGGTTATGTAAAAGAGCACATTTTTATGCCCCCTCTGTCCGACACTTGAAAGTCTGTGACATCGCATTGTTGATGCTGTGAATTTGATAACAAGAGACCAGATGCTTTGTGTGTGGCAAGTAATGGGCCACCATTTTGATATTTGTTGAGTGACACATGGTGCTCACATTGAATACATAAAAATTTGAAATTATATCTTTCCACAAACGTTGTATTCATGTTTCTACCTTTAGTAGTTTGGAGGTGATAAATGTTTGAAATCTCTTCTTTTTGAATAGCCCTGTAAAATTGATATTTTATTCATTGAAAACATGAAAATAAATCACACAAGAGTTTTGATGAAACATCCATTTGTTCCAACAGAAAGAGGAGAACTAGAATAACACCAAAGACTTTCTACATAAGCAGTTTACATGTTGAAATATTGTTAAGATATAATACCATTAAACTCACAAATACTTTCATATTCCCTCCACATATTTTATATTATGTCAATGATTTTTTCCATCACTTGTAACTTAGCATATAGTAACTATTTTGTAAGAATGGTATCTGCTTGTCAGCTTTTACCTCGCCCATAAATACCTAAGCCATTTATAAAACTGATGGCACTCTAATTGTTTGTCTGTTGTCATCTTCAGTGATGACTGCTTTGATGCAGCTCACCACACTAGCGAAACCTTCAGAAGCCTCTTGATCTTCACTTAATGACTATAACCTACATGCATTTGAACGGCTTGCTGTAGTCCAGCCTTACTGTGCATCTACATTTATTACCCACCAGGCCTCCCTCCATTATGAAACTGATGATTCTACAACTGCACGCACACTTACTCACTCACTCACTCACTCACTTTGCAAGTCCATGTACAGTGCACAGCAGAAGGCACCATGTTCTACTACATGTCATTTCCTTCCCTGTTCCATTCCCAAATAGAATGACAGAAAAACAGCTGTCTATAAGCCTCTGTAGAAGCCCCAATTTCCACATGCAAAATCAACATGATGGCAGTAGAACTGATCTGGAGTCAGCCTCAAATGCTGGTTCTCTAAATTTCCACAACACTGCTTGATGAAAAAAGCATTGACTTCCCTCCAAGGATTCTCATTTGGGTTTAAGAAGCATCTCTGTAATAGTTGTGTGGTGATCAAACTTACCGGTAGCTAATCTGGCAGCATGCCTCTGAATTGCTTTAATGCCTTCCTTTATTCTGACCTGATGGGGATCCCAAACAGTTGAGCAGTTCAAAAGAATGGGTGACACTATTCTATATGCTATCTCCTTTATAGGTGAGCTACACTTTCCCAAAATTTTTCCAATAGAGCAATTTTGAGCATTTGCATTCCCTACTGCCAATCTGGTACTCTCATTCCATTTCATATCACTTTTCAGTGTTATGCCTGGATATTTTAGTGATGTGATTGTGTCAAGCAGTACACTACTAATGGTTTATTTGAATGTTACTGTATTGCTTTTCCTAGGCACCTGTATTAACCTATATTTTTCTGCACTTCGAGCAAGCTAGGAACCTTATCCACATAGTCTGACCTTTGTCAACAGTGTGCAGTGGACACTTTCTCGAAAGCTAGGAATATGGAATCTGGCTGTTGTCCTCCACCATGATACTGCCCTAAATATATTTGTATTTGATTGTTTAATGAGGAAGGTCAATAGCAGTTACTGATGAGGAAAGCAGCTCTCTGTATAATTTTCAGTTTTTTCTGGTAGAATGTATGATTGAGAGTGAAATATTCTGTGTAAAACTACAGACTGCAAAATACTGTTAGTCTGGAAACTATTCAGCTTAACAGGTTACAGGTCCAGTTTCAGTGAAGTGTTCTTGGCAAATCTTCTCCTAAACTGTAAGTGTTAGAAAGAAAAATTTTAAAAATACTAGAAAATACCGTTGCAAGTTGATGTTAAAGTGTCGACAAATGGGTTTAGAGCACTGTTAGTTGAATTTTGAGGTTAGAAACATTATCAGCTGAGTTTTAGGTTAAAAGAAATGCATTCAGAAAGTAAATTGTGATCATATAGTTTACACTTAGATCAAAGTCTGCAGAAATGGGTACATTGGTTTATAAGGTACATAAATCATTACTCCAAGAATTTGACTGGTTGGGCTGGAAACAGTTTGATTTGTCTCCTAAGGCAAACATTTACACTGTGTGTATGACATCAAGTGCTATTAATTATGAAGTGTATCAATGGTCATGAAAAAGGAAACAGTTAGTGATACATGAGATGCCTTAAAGCAGCAATTTGATGCCACATTCAAGGAACAGTTGTTTAAAATTTGTACAGTCATTTTCACCATTAGTTGGAGATTGGCTGGTGGTTCAGATGTGTTCTACTCCAGTCCCTTCTTTTGGTCAAATTGTGCCACAAATTTCTTTTTCCCCCATTTTGATTGAGTACCTCATTAGTTACTTGATCTATTCACCTAGTGTCCAGATCCTTCTGTAACAACTAATTTCAAATGCATCAGTTCTTTTCTTGTCTGAAATGTTTATCATCTATATTTCACTTCCACACAAGGCTATACTCCAGACAAGTATATTCAGAAAATGCTTCATAAAACTTAAATTTATGTGGGATATTAACAAATTTCTCTTTCTCAGAAATGCTTTTATCTCTATTGCCAGTTTGCATTTTGCATCTTCCATACTTATGCAATCATGAATTATTTTGCTGGCCAAATAGCAAAACTCACCAACTACTTTTAATGCCTAATTTCTTAATCTAATTTCTTCAGCATTACTTGATTTAATTGGACTGCATGCTATTACCCTTATTTTACTTCTGTTGATACTAATGTTATAACCTCTTTCCAAATCACTGTCTATTCCATTAACTGCTCTTCTTATTCCTTTGCTGTCTTTATGATGTTCTTAGCAGGCCTCAAAAAGTTTTTATTTCTTTTCCTTGAAGTTTAATGCCTTGTGTGAATATCTCCTTGGTTTCCTCTACAGCTAGCTTGATGTACATATTGAAAAACATTGGGGAGCGGCTAACACTTTCTCACTACCATCTCAGCTACTACTTTCCTTTCATGCCCTTCAACTTTTATAACTACAGTCTGATGTCAATATAAGTTGTAGATAACCAACTGCTCCTTGTATTTTACCTCTGCGGCCTTGTAACTACATTCTGATTCCTGTATTTATAGTCCAGTCAACATTGTCAAATGCTTTCTCGAAATATACAAATGTTTTAACCTAAGAGAAATGATAGGGTCTTCACTACCCCGTATGTTTCTGCATTTCCCTGATAACCAAACTGATTAATTTCCACCAGTTTTCCATGATTCTGTAAATAATTTGTGTACTTATTTTGCAGAAATGACTTAATAATAATAGTTCAGTAATATACTAGTTCAATAATATTCACACGTATCAGCAACTGCTTTCTTTGGAATTTGTACAATTACATTCCTCGTAAAGTCCAGCAGTAATTTATCTATCTCATATATCTTGGCATACCAGGTAGAATAGTTTTGTCATGACTTGTTTCCTCAAGGACCACAGTAATTCTGAGGGGCCTATTTCAACTTAACGTTTTCAGTGTTTTGTCAAATTCACTTACAGAATCATATCCCACCTCAACTTCATCTATTTGTGCTTCTCTTTCTATAAGTTCTTCTGCCTTCAAGTTTCTTTCCCTTAGTGTACATATTCATTTCAACTTTTGATATTCCATTCTTTGTTTAGTATGTTCTTGCTACCTGAGCTCTTAATTTACTAACAGTGATTCCCTTCTCTATGAAGATCTCTTTACTTTTCCAATATGCAGTATATATGTTTCACATAGTCATGCATGCTTCTATAACATTGCATTTCTATTCTAGCCATTGGCAATTTTCACTTCCTGTCAATCTCATTTTTTAGATATCTGTAATTCCTTTTATCTGATTCATTTGTTGCATTTTTACATTTGCTCCTTGAGTTACTTATCTTCAATAACTAATACATTATCCAAGGATGTCTATTGAACTTTGTCTTTTTGCTTATTTGATTCTATGTTAGTCTCACTATTTTGTTTTTAAAAGCTACCCATTTGTCTTGTATTTCTTTCTCCTGTTTTAGTCAACCATGGTCTACTTAATGCTTTCTTTGAAAGTCTCAGCAACTCTAAAACCAGATTTGCCCCTGGAAATGTTTTACAATTGAAAATTTCATTTTGAAATCTGTGTCTTACTATTACATTACAAATCAAACTTTCTAGTGTGTACTTTGTACAACTAATTGTAAGTTAAGAACAGAAGTCCCATCAATAGCTCTTAACTTCTTTCAGAAGCCAATGCAACGTCAAAAATAATTTGAAATCATCACATGTATCTACATACCCTACTTGGTAAAAGAATGACATACTACCATAGTTTTACCGAGCGAGGTGGCGCAGTGGTTAGCACACTGGACTCGCATTCAGGAGGACGACAGTTCAATCCTGTCTCCAGCCATCCTGATTTAGGTTTTCCGTGGTTTCCCTAAATCGTTTCAGGCACATGCCGGGATGGTTCCTTTGAAAGGGCACGGCCGATTTCCTTCCCACTCCTTCCCTACCCTGAGCTTGCACTCCGTCTCTAACGACCTTGTTGTCGACGGGACGTTAAAAACTAACCACAACCAACAACTACCATAGTTTACTTTTTCATACAACTGCATCACCTTGAAACTCAGGAAGAGTATCATTTGTCTACTTTTCCCCAGCATGATTGATATTACTGTAAGCTTCAATACTACAGTCATCAGTTTCCTCAGAATTAATTCCTTCTGTATGGGACAGGTATTGAAGCTAGGTCTATTACAGTGATATTAGTTCTGAGACAAGAAGTTGGGACCAGGGGTTGTGTATGGATGGATGAGGATATTGTGTAGTTTTGGCAAGCGGCAGAATACTACTGTGCGGGAGAAGTGGGAAGGATTGCGGCTAGGACAGCCCCCATTGCAGGGCATGACAAGACTCAGTTGAAACCGTGGCAGAGCATGTGATTTAGTTGCTCCAGTACTGGATGGTACTGAGTCACGTGGGGAATGCTCCTCTGTGGTGAGAGATAAGGCATGGGAGATCTGTTTTTGTACGAGGTTGGTAATGTAATTACAGTTTGTACAGACATCAGTCTTGAGATTCAGGAGGAATGTGGATAAGGCACAGGGACCTCACAACTTGATCCAGATCATAAAGATGTCATCAGTGAATGTGAACCAGGTAAGGTGTTTGGTATTCTAGGTGGTTAGAAGGGATTTCTCCACATGTCCCGTGAATATGTTGGCATAGAATGCTGCCATGCGGGTGCCCATTGCCACACCCTGTATTTGTTTGCTGGTGATGCCTTCAAAGGAGAAGTAATTGTGGGTGAGGATATAGTTGGTCATTGTAACTAGGAAGTAGGTTGTAGGCATGAAATCCATTGGGCGTAGAGTTCAATAGTGGCAAGGCCAAGGGCATTAGGAATATTAGTGTTAAGGGAGGTGGCAGTGGTAGTGACAAGTGGGATACCGTGTGGTACACCAATGCACTCACCATCTTTTTACTTCTCTCATTATCCACTGCTCCCTGCCTCCCCTTTCTCTACCTTTTGTCTAAGTTCGTGACTTCACCTAGCTTCCCTACCCTCTCTCTACCTTGTCCATGTATGCTCCCATAAGTAGCACTTTACCGTCCCCCACTCCTGCCCTGCTACCTCTCCCCCTCCTCATTCCAGCCCCCTCCGTACCACTACTACCCAGACTGCTTCTCCCATCATGCACTGCTGCTCACAGACTGGGCTGAGCACTCAGAGACTGTTGTCATGTGTGTGTGATTTGTGATTGCATGTTTGTGTTTTCTAATGCTGATTAAGACCTTCTGTCCAAAAGCCTTGTTTGATGGTCTTTTTGTTCTGCGTAGCTGCTACCAACATCTGTGCCATATGGTGAGTAGCAATCTGTCATTTTCATAATATTGTCATTTTACTATACCTAAGTACTGTTTTCAGCAGTGCATGATGCACCTGTGTTTCTGCATCTTGAACTGTCAAAGCTAGATTAACTGCGTACAATAAATTTTGTGTCGTGGGCTGTATTAAGTTCATCAGATTTGCAAGTATTCCTAAATAGAGTTAAGCATTATTGAAAGCCAGTGACCCACCTGCTTTCTATCTTCTTTCTGTTGGTAAAAATAATGATTTTGATCCATTATGCCACATTTCTGTAAAATCCTCATCTTAAATGCAGACTGATTTATTTGAATCCAATTGTCTAAGTTCTTGATTTATAAACCTAGGTAGTAATCCAGATCATCTACAGTGATGTGGAAGCAATTAGCCAACTGTTCAATAAATTTGCTCTCTCTATCAGCAGAGCTTGTTGTAGCAGATTAGCAACAAATGTCCACTACCAATGGGTGGAAAGGTGTTCTTCAGGTTATCAGGATGGCATCCAGCTCCCTCCACCTGAGAGTTGGGGGAATGATGGGTAGATGAACACTACAGGAGTCTGTCAGATGCGTAAAGTGGCCATAGCAAGACAGGTGGCGTGCATACAAATTCTTTATCATTTCAACAATTTTATTGCAGCTGCAGTTGTGCACGCTCATCATGTAGTGAGTGTGACATTGATCCACAGCATCCATATTCCATGATGTGGTCAGGTTTTGATCTCACAGTGGAGAAGCATTGTTGTAGAGATGGCACTCGGCATGACCCAAGCACATAGCAGCCTTGCACAGTAGACATTCTGCAGCAGCATTGTGTCATGTGCTGATGTGGCTGACTTATTTTGTTTTGCTGCTAGTGAGGCAGACATAGTTGTCCAGCTGAGGTGAGAGACATCTGGCTATGTGATCCCAGAGGCCTAGAAGCTGGGAGGGCCTCAATTTGATCCCAAGCTTATCATGCAGTGTCTGGACGTCAGCTGGGGTTGATACAATGATTATTGACTACTCAATGACTTACAGATTTGAATAATTCTGTGATTGGCCTGACAGCCGGTATTTATATATGCCAAAGTGCACCTGTTGTGGTGCTGTACCCCCTAATGGCATGAACACTGTATACTGACCAGCTTTTTGTTGTTGAGCACATCTGCCTACACAGTTACGGCTTTGCTCCATAATCAGTCCGTTGTCAACAGGAAAAAGCAGTAATGGTGTCGTATTTTCATTGTGGAACATGTAAAGATCAATTCAGATGTCCCAGACATTACATTCACTATGAAATTTAACAGCACATGTATATCAGAATTTTGATGCTTGCTTCAAACCATAGTTTTCAACAATTTGCTTACAGGTCCCTTATTACTGTCATAGCATTCTCACTGATGCATTAAAATTCCTTCTTCAAAAATACCATTTAGAAATGCAGTCCTATAAATTGTTTCATGTCCCAGTCATGTTTCAGATCTTGCTGTGGGACTAAATGTGTCAGTATAACCTATTCCAAATCACCATACACACACATTTGACTTTGGCCCCAGGGGCTCAGCATTCAGGTGGCGACCCTGAGGTTTGACTTTATCAAACCAGTTTATCATTTGCATTTAATGAACTTATCACAGTCCAGTATATTCATACCATATTTATAAAAGAATTATAGCTCCTCATCATTAAAATCTTCCTCTTAGTTTTATACATATTTGTATTATTTTTATTTCTGGAAGTTTCCATGCTTCTACATCTGTGCTCAGCAAACCACAGTGAAGTGCATAGCATGGCATTGTCCATTGCACCAATTACTGAGGCCTCTTGCTGTTACAATCACCTTTGGAGTGTGGAAGAATCATTGCTTGAACATCTTGGTGCACACTGTAATCCTGTCTTTGTGATCTCAGTGGAAGCAATATTTTGGGTGTTATAAAATATTTCTAGATTCATCAAAGTTGCTTCTTTAAATTTTCTAAGCAGCCTTTTACGAGATAGTGTGCATCTGTCTTCAAGCAATTGCTAGTTAGTTTTCTCAGCACATCTGTAACAATTTCCTGTGGGTCAAAGAAACCTGTGATCATTTGTGCTTCCCTTCTTTGCATGGGTTCAGTATCCACAGTTAGTCCTATTTGATATGGGTCACTCACACTTGAGCAATATTGTATGGTGAGGTGCACGAGAATTTTACAAGCTGTCTCCTTTGTAGACAGTTTGCATTTCCATAGTATTTCCCAGCGAACTGTTTTGCCCCCTACTTTACATATTATTGAACCCATATGACTGTTCCCTTCCCCATGAACCATGGACCTTGCCGTTGGTGGGGAGGCTTGTGTGCCTCAGCGATACAGATAGCCGTAATGTAGGTGCAACCACAACGGAGGGGTATCTGTTGAGAGGCCAGACAAACGTGTGGTTCCTGAAGAGGGGCAGCAGCCTTTTCAGTAGTTGCAGGGGCAACTGTCTGGATGATTGACTGATCTGGCCTTGTAACACTAACCAAAATGGACTTGCTGTGCTGGTACTGCGAACGGCTGAAAGCAAGGGGAAACTACAGCCATAATTTTTCCCGAGGGCATGTAGCTTTACTGTATGGTTAAATGATCATTGTGTCCTCTTGGGTAAAATATTCCGGAGGTAAAATAGTCCCTCTTTCGGATCTCTGGGTGGGGACTATTCAAGAGGATGTTCTTATCAAGAGAAAGAAAACTGGCATTCTACGGATCGGAGCGTGGAATGTCAGATCCCTTAATCGGGCAGGTAGGTTAGAAAATTAAAAAAAGGGAAATGGTTAGGTTAATGTTAGATATAGTGGGAATTAGTGAAGTTCGGTGGCAGGAGGAACAAGACTTCTGGTCAGGTGACTACAGGGTTATAAACTCAAAATCAAATAGGGGTAATGCAGGAGTAGGTTTAATAACGAATAAAAAAATAGGAGTGCGGGTAAGCTACTACGAACAGCATAGTGAACGCATTATTGTGGCCAAGATTGATGCGAAGCCCATGCCTACCACAGTAGTACAAGTTTATATGCCAACTAGCTCTGCAGATGAAGAAATTGAAGAAATGTATGATGAAATAAAAGAAATTATTCAGATAGTGAAGGGAGACGAAAATTTAATAGTCATGGGTGACTGGAATTCGTCAGTAGGAAAAGGGAGAGAAGGAAACGTAGTAGGTGAATATGGATTGAGGGTATGAAACGAAAGAGGAAGCTGCCTGGTAGAATTTTGCGCAGAGCACAACTTAATCATAGCTAACACTTGGTTCAAGAATCATAAAAGAAGGTTGTATACATGGAAGAATCCTGGCGATACTGGAAGGTCTCAGATAGATTATATAATGGTAAGACAGAGATTCAGGAACCAGGTTTTAAATTGTAAGACATTTCCAGGGGCAGATGTGGACTCTGACCACAATCTATTGGCTATGAACTGTAGATTAAAACTGAAGAAACTGCAAAAAGGTGGGAATTTAAGGAGATGGGATCTGGATAAACTGAAAGATCCAGAGTTTGTAGAGAGTTTCAGGGAGAGCATAAGGGAACAATTGACAGGAATGGGGGAAAGAAATATAGTAAAATAAGAATGGGTAGCTTTGAGGGATGAAATAGTGAAGCCAGCAGAGGATCAAGTAGGTAAAAAGACGAGGGCTAGTAGAAATTCTTGGGTAACAGAAGAAATATTGAATTTAATTGATGAAAGGAGAAAATATAAAAATGCAATAAATGAAGCAGGCAAAAAGGAATACAAACGTCTCAAAAATGAGATTGACAGGAAGTGCAAAATGGCTAAGCAGGGATGGCTAGAGGACAAATGTAAGGATGTAGAGGCTTATCTCACTAGGAGTAAGACAGATACTGTCTACAGGAAAATAAAAGAGACCTTTGGAGAGAAGAGAGCCACTTGTATGAATATCAGTTCCAATGGAAACCCAGTTCAGAGCAAAGAAGGGAAAGCAGAAAAGTGGAAGGAGTATATAGAGGGTCTCTACAAGGGCGATGTACTTGAGGACAATATTATGGAAATGGAAGAGGATGTAGATGAAGATGAAATGGGAGATATGAAATTGCATGAAGAGTTCGACAGAGCACTGAAAGACCTGAGTCGAAACAAAGGCCCGGGAGTAGACAACATTCCATTAGACCTACTGACAGCCTTGGGAGAGCCAGTCCTGACAAAACTCTACCACCTGGTGAGCAAGATGTATGAGACAGGCGAAATACCCTCAGACTTCAAGAAGAATATAATAATTCCAATTCCAAAGAAAGCAGGTCTTGACAGATGTGAAAATTACCGAACTATCAGTTTAATAAGTCACGGCTGCAAAATACTAACGCGAATTCTTTACAGACAAATGGAAAAACTAGTAGAAGCCGACCTCGGGGAAGATCAGTTTGGATTCCGCAGAAATATCGGAACACGTGAGCCAATACTGACCCTACGACTTATCTTAGAAGCTAGATTAAGGAAAGGCAAACCTGCATTTCTAGCATTTGTAGACTTAGAGAAAGCTTTTGACAATGTTGACTGGAATAGTCTCTTTCAAATTCTAAAGGTGGCAGGGGTAAAATACAGGGAGCGAAAGGCTATTTACAATTTGTACAGAAATCAGATGGCAGTTATAAGAGTCGAGGAACATGAAAGGGAAGCAGTGGTTGGGAAGAGAGTGAGACAGGGGTGTAGCCTCTCTCCAATGTTATTCAATCTGTATATTGAGCAAGCAGTGAAGGAAACAAAAGAAAAATTCGGAGAAGGTATTAAAATCCATGGAGAAGAAATAAAAACTTTGAGGTTCGCCGACGACATTGTAATTCTGTCGGAGACAGCAAAGGACTTGGAAGAGCAGTTGAATAGGATGGATAGTGTCTTGAAAGGAGGATGCAACATGAACATCAACAAAAGCAAAACGAGGATAATGGAATGTAGTCGAATTAAGTCAGGTGATGCTGAGGGAATTAGATTAGGAAATGAGACACTTAAAGTAGTAAAGGAGTTTTGCTATTTGGGGAGCAAAATAACTGATAATGGTCGAAGTAGAGAGGATATAAAATGTAGACTGGCAATGGCAAGGAAAGCATTTCTGAAGAAGAGAAATTTGTTAACATCGGGTATAGATTTAAGTGTCAGGAAGTCACTTCTGAAAGTATTTGTATGAGTGTAGCCATGTGTGGAAGTGAAACATGGACAATAAGTATTTTGGACAAGAAGAGAATAGAATCTTTCGAAATGTAATGCTACAGAAGAATGGTGAAGATTAGTTGGGTAGATCACATAACTAATGAGGAAGTGTTGAATAGGATTGGGGAGAAGAAAAGTTTGTGGCACAACTTGACTAGAAGAAGGGATCGGTTGGTAGGACATGTTCTGAGGCATCAAGGGATCACCAGTTTAGTATTGGAGGGCAGTGTGGAGGGTAAAAATCGTAGAGGGAGACCAAGAGACGAATACACTAAGCAGATTCAGAAGGATGTAGGTTGCAGTAGGTACTGGGAGATGAAGAAGCTTGCAGAGGATAGAGTAGCATGGAGAGCTGCATCAAACCAGTCTCAGGACTGAAGACCACAACAACGACAATGACTGCTCCAGTTCATATACATACAGTCTGCTACACCAAAATGATTGTATGCATTCACTGATTCCCACTGTGACTTATGTATATTGTAGTCATAGTATCCTATGTTTTTTCATTTTTTTAGCTGTCGAATTTTACATATATGAACATTTAAAGCAAGTTTCCAATCTTTGTACCACTTTGGAATGTTATCAGTAATGTGACATAATATTTGTGCAACTTTTTTTCAGGCAGTAATTTATTGTAAACTACAGCAGCAGAAAAAATTCTGAGGTTACTGTCAGTATTTTCTGCAAAGTCATAAATATATCATATGAACAGCAAGAATCCTTACACACTTCTCGGCAGCATAGCTGAAGTTACTTCTGCATCTGTAGGTTACACTCTATATCTACATCTACGTCTATACTCTCCAAACCACCGTGAGGTGTTGCATGGCAGAGAGTACATCCCATTTTATCAATTATTCCAATGATATACGGATTCAGGAAGAATGGTTGTTTGAATGCCTCTGTGTACAGTAATTATTCTACTCGTTATCTTCATGGTCCCAGTGTGAACAATATACAGGGTGAGTCACCTAACGTTACCACTGGATATATTTCGTAAACCACATCAAATACTGACGAACCGATTCCAGACTGAACGTGAGGAGAGGGGCTTGTGTAATTGTTTAATACAAACCATACAAAAATGCACGGATGTATGTTTTTTAACACAAACCTACATTTTTTAAAATGGAACCATGTTAGTTTTGTTAGCACATCTGAACATATAAACAAATACGTAATCAGTGCCATTTGTTGCATTGTAAAATGTTAATTACATCCGGAGATATTGTAACCTAAAGTTGACGCTTGAAACCTCCAACGTTCAGTTGCGTGTTGTAACAAACACGGGCCACGGTCGGCCAGCAGCATCTGCAGGGACATGTTTACGATGACGACCGTGTTTACAAGTGTGGCTGTAGTGCACTGTTGTAGTTTGGTCTAGCTGTCGCAGTGTCCACATGTAGCGCTTGCTGCTATTGTTATTCTGCATTCGTCTCTGCACGCAGACCAACTGTAGTACACAGTGTTACCAGACATCTGTGATAGTGTAGTGTTGTTGGAACTGTGACCATGGTGTATTCGAACTCTGAAAAGGAGGAGATGATACTCATCTATGGCGAGTGTCGATGAAATTCAGCTGAAGCCTGCAGGGTGTATGCAGAACGGTACCCAGACAGAGAGCATCCAACATGCCGCACATTGCAAAACATCTATCGCCAACTGTATGCAACAGGTATGGTCGTAGCACGCAAATGGGTCTGTAACAGGCCCGTCACAGGAGAAGCGGGTGCAGTTGGTGTGTTAGCTGCTGTTGCCATGAACCCACACAAGAGTACATGGGACATTGCGAGAGCTGGTGGACTGAGTCAAAGTAGTGTCATGCGCATACTGCATCGTCACCACTTTCACCCGTTTCATGTGTTGCTACATCAGCAATTACATGGTGATGACTTTAATCATCGAGTGCAATTTTGTCAATGGGCATTAACAGAGAATGCGTTGCAGTTCTACCTGTTTACCGATGAAGCGGGTTTCACAAACCACGGGGCAGTGAATCTATGGAACATGCATTACTGGTCCGTGGACAATCCTCGCTGGCTCAGACAGGTAGCGCGACAGCGACCGTGGACTGTAAATGTAGGTGCGGAATCATTGGCGACCACCTCATTGGTCCTCACTTCATTGCAGGGGCCCAAACAGCTGCAACATACATCATGTTTCTACAGAATGATCTGCCAACGTGGAATTGCAATCAGTCTAGGAAGAGACTGCTTGTAAAATTCTCGTGCAACTCGCCATACAATATTGCTTAAGTGTGAGTGACCCATATCAAATAGGGCTAAATGTGGATACTGAACCCATGCAAGAAAGGGAAGCACAAATGGTCACAGGTTTCTTTGACCCATAGGAGAGTGTTACAGATGTGCTGAGAAAATTAACTAGCAGTTGCTTGAAGACAGATGCACGTTATCCTATAAGAGGCAGCTTAGAAAATTTCAAGAAGCAACTTTGATGAATCTAGAAATATTTTATAAGACCCAAAATACTGCTTCCACTGAGATCACAAAGACAGGATTACAATGTGCACCAGTGTTCAAGTGATGATTCTTCCACACTCCAAATGTGATCGTAACAGCAAGAGGCCTTAATAGTTGATGCAATGCACAGTACCATGCTATGCACTTCACTGTGGTTTGCTGAGCACAGATGTAGGAGCATGGATACTTCCAGAAATGAAAATAATATAATTATGTATAAAACTAAGAGGAAGACTTTAATGATAAGGGGCTATAATTCTTTTATAAATACGGTACAGATATACTGGACTGTGATGAGAGCATTAAATGCATATGATAAAGTGGTTTGATAAAGTCAAATGCGTGTGCATAGTGATTTGGATTAGGTTATACTGGCACATTTAGTCCTGCAGCAAGATCTGGGACATGAAACAATTTTATATAAGGACTGCATTTCTAAATGGTATTTTTGAAGATAGAATTTTAATGCATCAGTCAGAATGCTACGACAATAATAAGGGACCTGTAAGCAAATTGTTGAAAACTATGGTTTTAAGAAAGCATCAAAATGCTTATATACATGTGCTGTTAAATTTCATAGTGGATGTAATGTCTGGGAGATCTGAATTGACCTTTACATGTTTCACAATGTAAATACGACACCATTACTGCTTTTTCCTGTTGATGATGGACTGATTATGGAGCAAAGCTGTAAGAGTAGGCAGATGGGCTCAACAAACACATGTGCACAATGCACTGCTGAAAATAATACTGAGGTATATTAAAATGACAATATTATGTAAAGGACAGATTACTACTCACCACATAGCACAGATGTTGGTAGCAGATACACAGAACAAAAAGACTATCAGACGAGTATGCTTTTGGCCAAAAGGTCTTAATCAGTATTAGACAACACATACATGCAATCACAAATCACATACACATGACCACAGTCTCTGAGTGCTCAGGCCAGACTGTGAGCAGCAGTGCATGATGGGAGAAGCAGTCTGGGTAGTAGTGGTACAGAGGGGGCTGGTATGAGAAGGGGGCAAGGTAGCAGGGCAGGAGTGGGGGAAGGTTAAAGGCTACTTATCGGAGCATACATGGACAAGGTAGAGAAATGGTAGGGCAGCTAGGTGAAGTCAGGAGCTTAGACAGAAGGTAGGGAAGGGGGAGGGGAGGCAGGGGCCAGTGGATAACGAGAGAAGTAAAAAGATTGTGAGTGCACAGGTGGCACCACATGGTATCCCACTTGTCACTATTATTGCCACCTCCCTTAACACTAATATTCCTAATGTCCTTGGCCTTGCCACTATTGAACTCTACGTTTCCCAATGCCCAATGGATTTCACGCTTACAACCTACAACCTAGTTACAATGACCAACTATATCCTTACCCACAATTACTTCTCCTTTGATGGCATCACCAGCAAACAAATACAGGGTATGGCAGTGGGCACCCGCATGGCAGCATCCTATGCCAACATATTCACAGGCCATGTGGAGGAATCTTTTCTAACCACCTAGAATACCAAACACCTTACCTGGTTCACATTCACTGATGACATCTTTATGATCTGGATTGAGTTGTGAGGGCCCTGTGCGCTATCCACATTCCTACGGAATCTCAACACCTGCTCCTGCACTCACTTCATCTGGTCCTCCTCAACCCAACAGGGCACCTTCCTTGATATTGACCTTCTCTTAAAGATGGCTACTATTTCTGTACATCCACCCATATCAACTCTTCTAACTGCGAGAAATACCTCCACTTCAACAGCTGCCACTCATTTCATAAAGCCTAGTCACCTGTGGCCACTGCATCTGTAATGATGAACAATCCCACTTGAAATATACAAACTGTAATTACATTACCAACCTCGAACTCAAACAGATCTCCCATGCCTTATCTCTCCAGTCAACCTCCATCTACAAAAGTCCCATCATCTCACCACAGAGGAGCATTCCCCATGTGACTCAGTACCATCCAGGACTGGAGCAACTGAATCACATGCTCTGCCACGGTTTCAACTGCCTCTTGTCATGCCCTGAAATGGGGGCTGTGCTAGCCGCAATCCTTCCCACCCCTCCCACACAGTAGTATTCTGCTGCTCGCCAAAGCTACACAATATCCTCATTCATCCATACACAACCCTTGCTCCCAACTTGTTGCCTCAGAGCTAATATCACTGTAATAGATCTAGATTCAAGACCCGTCCCATACTTCCTCCCACCACCACCTACTCCAGTCTGATCACAAGCCTCACCTATCCCATTAGAGGCAGAGCAATCTGTGAAACAAGTCTTGTTATCTACGAGCTAAGTTGCAACCACTGTGCTGTGTTCTACTTGGGCCTAGCAACCAACAATCTGTCTGTCTGAATGTGAATGGTCACCAGCAAACAGTGCCCAAGAGACAGCTGGGCCACCCAGTTGCTGAGCCACTGTTCAACACAACATTCTTCATTTTAATGACTGCTTCACAGCCTGTGCCACAATCCTTCCTACCAACATCAGTTTTTCTGAACTGCGCAGATGAGAACTCTCTCTGGAGTATATCCTATGTTCCTGTAACCCTTTTGACCTCAGCCTTCATTAGCCATTGTTTTCCACCCTCCTACCCACTTTCCTGCTCCCACTACAGCATATCAGTGATGGCCTTTTTGGCTGAAAGCTTAAATGTTTGGCAGTCTTTTTGTTCTTCCTATGTGCAGCCCAACATCTCCACTGTATGGTGAGTACCAATCTGTATTTTTCATAATTCTGTCATTATTCCATCCTGGATTTTCCACCATTTGATATATTAAAATGACAATTACAGAAGGAATTAATGCTGAGGAAACTAATGACTGTAGTACTGGAGCTTACAGTAATATCAATCATGCTGGGGAAAAGTAGACAAATGATACTCTTCCTGAGTTTTAAGGTGATGCAGTTGTATGAAAAAGTAAACTATGGTAGTATGTCGTTCTGTTACCAAGTAGGGCTCAATATGTAGGTGCATGTGATGATTTCAAATTATTTTTGTGGTTACACTGGGTTCTGAGAAAAGTTAAGAGCTGTTGATGGGTCTTCTGTTCTTAACTTACAATTAGTTGTACGAAGTACACACTAGAAAGTTTCACACTTATAATGTAATAGTAAGACAGAGATTTCAAAATGAAATTTTCAATTGTAAAAAATTTCCATGGGCAAATCTGGTTTTAGAGTTGTTGAAACTTTGAAAGGAAGCTTAAGTAGGCAATGGTTGACTAGAACAGGGGAAAGAAATATAAGACAAATGGGTAGCTTTTAAAGACAAAATAGTGAGGTTAACAGATAATCAAATCAGCAAAAAGACAAAGTTCAATAGACATCCTTGGATAATGTATTAGTTATTGAAGATAAGTAACGCAAGGGGAAAATGTAAAAATGCAACAAATTAATCAGACAAAAGGAATTACAGATATCTAAAAAATTAGATTGACAGGAAGTGCAAATTGCCATAGCACCAATGTCTAGATTAGAAATGCAACATTATAGAAGCATGCATGACTATGCAAAACATATAGACAGCATATTGGAAAAGTAAAGAGATCTTCATAGAAAAGGGAAACACTGTTAGCAAATTAAAAAAGTCTACTGCAAGAACAGCTCTTTTCCTGCAATTATGAAACCTACTTATTGGAGAAAAAAAATAAATAAAAAAATGCACAAAATATCCAACATTAAAAACCAAACATTAAGCACTAGCTGCCTAATAATATACAGACAACAAGCTGAAGGCACTGTGGTAGATCCTTCATGTGAGTCATTGCTGCCTACTGCGCATGCATGGATTGACGGCAGTTTAGAACTGTTCTCTTTTGTGGGGATAATGTGTCTGCTAATTTCCATAGTTTCAGCCATTCTACCACCAGATGGCTGTTGCGTTAGACAGTATCTTTCACAGTGGGTCGTCATGTAATACCCATTTTAAATATATAAATGGACAATGGATTAAGCTTGGATCCACTTTTTTGCAAGAACACAAATTATTGTTTTGTTTTATCACCAAATCAATGCACGCCCGCATACCAACTGAAGAAACAATTAAAGTGATTGAAAGACAACTACACTGGACAAATATAATACCAAAAACACATTCACAGGAAGTCTCTACTATTTTGAAGGTAATCACAGGTTAAAACTATTTCAGAGTTATAGATGAATTCTACATCCTACATGGGGTCACCGATAAATGGCCTACTGGCCAACATCTTCCTTAACCACCTTGAAAACAAAATCTTTGGAGAAATAATGAAAACAAAACAGTACACAGTAATATACTGGTACAGTTATGTTGATGACATAATTTGCTCGACAGATGAAACACATGATTGGATGCTCAGAATACACAGAGCCATCAATACTGGTCACCCAAAAATACCCTTCACCCTTGAAACTGAAGAGACAGATACATAGATTTACTTGACATCACAACAGAAACCAAAAAAATACGAACACTGGTTTTCAGTGTATAGAAAACCAACACCGAACAGTACAATTATCCGCAGCACAGCACACCACCAAACAATCCACAAGCACGACAGCCTCAGATACATCCTACATACATAATTAAATACTTATTCCACAGATCATGAATATGACATTTCATAATTATGTGAATTAGATTAGATTAGATTAGATTTACTTTCATTCCAATTGATCCGTAGTGAGGAGGTCCTCCAGGATGTGGAACATGTCAGAAAAACAACAATACATGACAAATATTTAAACTAAAACAAATAAGCTAATGTACCATTCCACAGGTCCCAAGTGGAATGATCGTCATTTTTTAATGAACACTAAGAGTCATTTTACAAATACTATTGCACTGAATTTAAAATAAAAAAGTTTTATATTTATTTATAAGGTAAGAAACATGTAATACAACTACTGTAATACTTATTTACAATGAACACATTACTACACTGAAATGGTGCAGAAGTTCGATTATACTTATACTTACACACACACACACACACACACACACACACACACACACACAAATTTTCAGTGAACACATTACTGCACTGAAATTGTGCAGAAGTTATGTTGTACTTATATACAAATCAGTTGGTTTTCCTCAGAAATTCATCAATGGAGTAGAAGGAGTTGGCCACCAATAAATCCTTTAGGCTTCTCTTAAACTGAATTTCATTGGTTGTTAAGCTTTTTATGGCTGCTGGCAAGTTATTGAAAATGTGTGTTCCTGAATAATGCACACCTTTTTGTACAAGACTAAGTGACTTTAAATCCTTGTGAAGATTATTCTTATTTCTAGTATTGATTCCATGAATTGAGCTGTTGGTTTGAAAAAGTGATATATTTTTAATGACAAATTTCATTAAGGAATAAATATATTGGGAAGCTGTAGTTAGTATCCCTAGTTCCCTAAACAGGCTTCTGCAGGATGTTCTTGAGTTCACACCACATATAATTCTTACTGCACGTTTTTGTGCCCGGAAAACTTTAGCTTGGCTTGATGAATTACCCCAGAAAATAATCCCATATGACATTATGGAATGAAAGTAAGCATAGTATGCCAGCTTTTTCATTTTTATATCCCCTATGTCTGACAAAATTCGCATTGCAAACAGAGATTTGTTAAGACGCTTCAGCAGTTCTGTGGTGTGGTCCTCCCAGTTGAATTTATTATCAAGCTGTAATCCCAAGAATTTAACACCGTCCACTTCTTCTATCTTCTTGTCATCATATGTTAGACATATACTCTTGGGACACCCCTTACAAGTTCTGAACTGCATGTAGTGTGTTTTTTCAAAGTTTAGTGACAAAGAATTGGCTAGGAACCAGTGATTAATGTCTACAAATATTTTATTGGCTGATCTTTCTAAGACTACACTTGATTTGCTATTTATTGCAATGTTTGTATCATCAGCAAACAAAACAAACTTGGCATCTGGTAATGTTACTGATGAAAGGTCATTGATATACACAAGAAAAAGTAAGGGCCCCAAAATGGAACCTTGTGGGACCCCACATGTAATTAGTTCCCAGTTGGATGATGCCTGATAGCTTGATACATGTCTCTTTCCTAATAACACCCTTTGTTTCCTGCCAGAGATATAAGATTTGAACCATTTTGCAGCATTTCCTGTTACACTATAATATTCTAGTTTACTTAAAAGGATATTGTGATTTACACAGTCAAATGCCTTTGACAGATCACAAAATATACCAGTTGCCTGCAATTTTTTGTCTAATGAATTAAGTACATTTTCACTGTAAGTGTAGATAGCCTTCTCAATATCAGAACCTTTTAGAAATCCAAACTGTGACTTTGACAGTATGTTATTTGAGATAAGATGGTTATAAAGACGACTGTACATTACTTTTTCGAAAATTTTTGAGAATGCTGGCAACAGTGAAATTGGACGGAAATTTGATGCTATTTCTTTATCTCCCTTCTTAAACAGTGGCTTAACTTCAGCATATTTCAGCCATTCGGGAAATATTCCACTGATAAACGACTGGTTACACAGATAGCTTAATATGTTACTTAGCTCAGATGTTACTTTAACATAATTTTTCTTTACACAATTATTTTTACTGCTTCATATCTAAAAATTCATCTATTGAGATGAGGTGACTTACCGAACAAAAACGCTGGCAGGTCGATAGACACACAAACAAACACAAACATACACACAAAATTCAAGCTTTCGCAACAAATTGTTGCCTCATCAGGAAAGAGGGAAGGAGAGGGGAAGACGAAAGGAAGTGGGTTTTAAAGGAGAGGGTAAGGAGTCATTCCAATCCCGGGAGCGGAAAGACTTACCTTAGGGGGAAAAAAGGACAGGTATACACTCGCACACACGCACATATCCATCCACACATACAGACACAAGCAGACATATTTTGTTCGGTAAGTCACCTCATCTTTGTATTTATATATAATTTTTCCCACGTGGAATGTTTCCTTCCATTATATTGAATTCATCTATTGAGTAAGAGTTGTCATTCAGAAATTTTTTAAAACTTGTTTTTAAATGTTGGATTGCTTATGTCAGACTTTTAATGCAATTTGACAAATGACCAAAGATTTTTGTGGCAGCATAGGTTACCCTTTTCTGTGCCAAAGTAAGATTTAACCCAAAATAGTGACGATCAACTTTCTTTTAGTGTTGTACCTATGCACTATACACTAATTTTTGAATGGGGTGGGTTATTAATAACAAATTTCGTATGTAAATGTATGTATTGAGGAGGTACTGTGAATATCCTGAGTATCTTAAATAAATGATTGCAAGGTGATTTTGGGTGGGCTGCAGCTATCATTCTGATTACATGCTTTTGTGCAATGAATACTTTTTCTCTTAATCAAGAATTACCCCAAAATATGATGCCATATGAAAGCAATGAGTGAAAATAGGCATAGTAAGCTGATTTACTGATATGTTTGTCAGCAAAATTTGCACTAACCCTAATAGCATAAGTAGCTGAACCTAACTGTTCCATCAGATCATCGATGTGTTTCTCCCAATTCAATTTACCATCACTGCACACACCCAGAATTAGCAACAGACTTCGGTTCATAGTCTATATTTATAAATGGTTTTATGCCATTTGGTTTAGTGTACAGAATTGTATATACTGTGTTTTCTCAAAATTTAGTGACAGTCCATTTGCAGACAACCACTTCATAATTTCCCGAAATACATTATTTACAATTTTCTCAGGTGATTCTTGTTTGTTGGGTGTGGTTACCATACTTATATCATCAGCAAAATGAACTAGCTTTGCATCTTCATGAAAATAGAGTGGCAAGTCATTGATATATATTATGAACAAAAAGGGACTTAAACTGAACCCTGTGGGACACTATTCTTGATACCTCCCCAGTTAGAGGACTCTGCTGATTTTTGCAGGCTATCTGTACTGTTAATTTCAAAACCAAATTGACATTTTGTTAGTACCATACTTCATTTTTACAAATATGTGATGTTACTCTTGAATACATTATTTTTTTCAAAAATTTCAGATAAAGCTGTCAGAAGTGAGATTGGGCAGTAGTTGTTAGCAAGAAACATATCCCCTTCTATTTTAGTCTATATGAAAAAATGCCCTGTTTCAGTGAGCTGCTACGTATGTGGCTGAGAATCATACTTATCTGTTGGGAACAAGCTTTTAGTACTCTGTTGAAAATGCCATCAATTCCAAGTGAGCTTTTACTTTTGAGTGAATTTATTATTTTCCTCATTTTAGTAGGAGAGGTGGGTTGAATTTCAGTTTTATCAAATTGCGTAGGTATTGCCTCTTTCACATACAGCCTTGCATTTTCTAATGAATGGCTGGATCCTATTTTCTCTAAAATACTAAAAAATGAGTGTTAAAATGTTTTCTGCTTCTGAGTTCTTGTTTACAAACTTTGCACTGAGTTTGATAGAAATACAGTCTTCCTCTTCTCTCAGCTGCTCTGTTTCCCATTTAACAATATTCCAAATTGTTTTAATGTTGTTGTCAGATGCACTAATCCCAGACATAATGCATATATATTCTGGACTTTTCAATAACTTTTCTTAAAACAGTGCAGTAGTTTTTATAATGTTTCACTCTTTCTGGATCGGAAATACTGAAGCATTCAATTCCAACTGTCTCCTTTGACCCATGACGTCACAAATATGGTGGAAACTACGTCTACATCTACATCTACATACATACTCCGCAATCCACAATACGGTGCGTGGCGGAGGGTACCTTGTACCACAACTATCATCTTCTCTCCCGGTTCCACTCCAAAACAGAACAAAGGAAAAATGACTGCCTATATGCCTCTGTACGAGCTCTAATCTCTCTTATCTTATCTTTGCTGTCTTTCCGTGAAATATAAGTCGGCGGCAGTAAGATTGTACTCCCACCCGAGTTCCTGAAGCATTTCCGTAACACTCACGTGATGATCAAACCTAGCAGTAACAAATCTAGCAGCCCGCCTCTGAATTGCTTCTATGTCCTCCCTCAATCCAACCTGATAGGGATACCAAATGCTCGAGCAGTGCTCAATAATAGGTCATATTGGTGTTTTATAAGCGGTCCCCTTTACAGATGAACCACATCTCTCCAAAATTCTACCAATGAACCAAAGAGGACTATCCCCCTTCCCCACAACCGCCATTACATGTTTGTCCCACTTCATATCGCTCTGCAATGTTAGGCCCAAATATTTAATCGACGTGACTGTGTCAAGCGGTAAAGTACTAATGGAGTATTAAAACATTATGGGGTTCTTTTTCCTATTCATCTGCATTAATTTACATTTATCTATATTTAGAGTTAGCTGCCATTCTTTACACCAGTCATAAATTCTGTCCAAGTCATCTCATATCCTCCTACAGTCACTCTAAGACGACACCTTCCCGTACACCACAGCATCATCAGCAAACATCCGCACATTGCTATCCACCCTATCCAAAAGATCATTTATGTAGAGAGTAAACAACAGCAGACCTACCACACCACCCTGGGCACTCCAGATGATACCCTCACCTCCGATGAACACTCACCATCGAGGACAACGTACTGGGTTCTATTACTTTAGAAGTCTTGGAGCCACTCACATATTTGGGAACCAATCCCATATGCTCATACCTTAGTTAGGAGTCTGCAGTGGAGCACCGAGTCAAATGCTTTCCGGAAGTCAAGGAATATGGCATCCATCTGATACCCTTCATCCATGGTTCACAAGATATCATGTGAAAAAATGGCGAGTTGTGTTTCGCAGGAGCGATGCTTTCTAAAGCCGTGTTGTTGCGTGGATAGCAACTTCTCAGTCTCAAGGAAATTCATTACATTCGAACTGAGAATATGTTCGAGAATCCTGCAACAACCCGATGTTGAGGATATTGGTCTGTAATTTTGAGGATCCATCCTTCTACCCTTCTTATATACATGCATCACCAGCGCTTTTTTTCCAGTCACTCGGGACTTAACGTTGGGCAAGAGATTCACGATAAATGCATGCTAAGTAAGGAGCCAATGCAGTAGAGTACTCTCTGTAAAACCGAATTGGAATCCCATCAGGACCTGGTGATTTATTTATTTTCAATCCATTCAGCTGCTTCACAACCCCAGGGATGTCTATCACTATGTCCTCCATACGGGAATCTGTACGGTATGTTTGTACGATCCTCTTGCGTGAAAGATTTCTCAAATGCTAAATTTAAAATTTCAGCTTTCGTTTTGCTGTCTTCCATTGTCAGTCCAGACTGATCAGTGAGTGACTGGATGGAAGCCTTCGACGCGCTTACCAATTTTGCGTAAGATCAGAATTTCCTTGGGTTTTCAGCAAGATCTTTTGCTAAGGTGTGATGGTGGTTGTAGTTGTATGCTTCGCTCATTGCTCTTTTTACTGCAGCACGAATCTCTACTAACTTTTGCCTGTCCTCATTCTCCCGATCTTTCTTGTACCACTAGTGCAACTGTCTTTGCTTCCTGAGCATTCTCCAAATTGCGCTGTTAAACCACGGTGGGTCTTTTCCGTCCGTAACCCACTTTTTTGGCACATACTTCTCCAATGCATAATTTACAATGTGTTTAAAATTTGCCCATAATTCTTCCACGTCCATCGTACCGGAAGTAAATGAAGTCGATTCATTTACTAAGTGGGATGCTAACAACTGCTTATCTGCTCTTTCTAGTAAGAATACTCTCCTAGCCTTCTTGACCTACTTTTTAACTGTCGTAACCATAGTCATAATGACAACATCATGATCACTAATCCCTGTCTCAACACTGACACCATCGATGAGGTCTGGTCTGTTCATGGTTACCAGATCTAAAATATTTCCACTACGCATTGGCTGTCAATTTAGCTGGTCATGTCAGTTTTCGGATAATGTGTTCAAAAGTAATTCACACGATGGCTTGTCTGTACCACCTGTAATGAATCCATAGACATCTCAGTCTATACTAGGTAGGTTGAAGTTGCCTCTGACTAATATAGCATGATCCGGGTACTTCTGCGATACAGAGTGTAGACTCCCTTTAAATGATTCTAGAACTGTCATGCCCCTCCACAACACTAAAAACGCATTCTGAACACCCAAGCCCTGGTAAAACAGCCCCCCACACCCAGAGACCAACCACAGACGTACCCCTCCCATATTTCCTTTTCCCAGACTGCGACTTGTCCACCTCCACCACAACCCCAGGCCCAACCAACTTACCCCCATACTTAATAAACTCAGAACATACTTCACGACAAAATGAAAACCAGTCAAGCACACTCTTCTCACTCACACCAGTCTCATGCGAGCAAAATAATGAGAGAATTTGTAACAAAAGTAATACATCAACAGCACAATCTCACACATGCCCAACCTAGACTTCTCGAACAAGGAACCGCGACATATGGAACGCCACAGGTTATCCCTATAGTACTGCCCCATATAACCATCCCTGTGTAATGTCTCTTGCAGCGGTCTCTCTCGGATATTTTCAGAAATTTTATAAATTATATAACTCAGTACATATCTCGAAATATCTCTTCTTATCATACCATTATCAATGCAAAGTAGTTTCAAGCCCAATTATTCCTTGGAGCGTCCATATACTCCATGGAATAGCTTCTCTGCTATCTATGTTTTCTCTTAAAAAAAAAGAATAGAGGACTTCTTGCCGATTAGTCGTAAAAGAAAGAGGATGTATATGTATGTATTGTTGGGCTAGTCGCCATCTTGATGAGATTCTGTATGAGAAGGAATTTAATAGATGAACTAAACTAAAGTAAGTGTGTTCGCGTATTATTTAACTTATTGTTATTGACAGTGTCTGCTTGCTACGCTGTGTTGCACAGGATCAGTGGGGAACGTCTGATTTACACTGGACGAACCTGCCATTTTGTATGCTCAAGATATCCAGTTACTTCAAATAAATAGGCTAACACGGTCTTACCAGCATATCTCCGGTCTTCCCCATGTGATCACCGAAAGTTAATAATTATTACAGATGTTTCCAGGAGATCGACTGACAATTTTCGTCGCACCGAGACTTCGAAATTGCTTCACTGCCTTATGGAATTTAAGTTAAGCTCAATTTAATCAGGATAGAACAGTATTGAACTGCGTGAATGTGACAAGCCTGCTTTGTCAATGAAAATTCCCTTAATATACACATGTTTTTACTATCCTGATCAGTGAAGCTAAATCAGGCCGGTGTGTGAGAGGTTTTTAAATTTTTAGATCCCACACAAAAAAATATTAAATTTGGCTTCACTGTGACAGGACTCATTTCTGAGCATTACTTAAACATTGTGTGAATTTTATGTTGCATGTGCACGAGAGAAAAGAAGACGAGGCGTGTTCCAGAAGTCACAATTTCGCCACAACCTACGAGAACGTCGTTCAGGCCAGACAATATACAATTAAATTTTTGTAGATAGAAATTTGTAATAACTATTTAAATGTCTATCGGTTTGAATCAGATTGATTGGGTTGAACTTTAGATAGGAAGTGTTTATTATAAGTGAGTATTATGCAAAGTTTAGGTCAGTGACATTATTAACTCAGATGCGAGTGACTATATATTTGTTGTTCTGTGTATTAATGGTTCTTACTAGGGTGGCTTATAAAATGGCAATGCAACAGCAGAACGAATCACAACAGCCCTCAGCTGTTTCTGAGGTTAGTGAAACATTAGACGCTAGCTTAACTGAAGTAGTGCCTAGCAGCAGCATTAGTCAGGCCCCACAACAAAGCTTAAGTGTTTCGATGTCATCTGAGCAAGAGGAAATAAACCCATTGACTGTAATCATGCAGCAGTTAACACTGTTAGCCAAAAATGTAACAGACTTAACTAAAGCGCAAATAGAGACTAAAAGGGAATTAACTAAAGTGCAAATAGAGACTAAAAGGAAATTAACTAAAGCGCAAATAGAGATTACAAGGGAAATGAATGAACAATTAGCAGCCAATGAAGTGAAAGTCCAGGAGCAATTAGAAGCTAATCAAGCGGAATTAAATAATAAATTAATAGAGAGTTTTCAGAAACTTGATGATAAATTAAATAAAACTGCGGAAGAATTGAAAATTCAGAATGAAAAGACAGAATTAAAATTAGCTGCTCAAATTGAGCAAGTCACTCAGCAGTGTAATGAAAATGCGAAGAAGTTACGCCTAGAGCTAACTGAGTATGTTGCTACTAAGCTTGATACTATTAAAGAGCAGGTCGAGTCAGTCCCACAGATAGTTCAAGCACAAGAACAGATGCAATGTTCTATGGCAGTAATTCCGGTATTAGTTGAAGTTCAAGATGAATTAAAGCAACAAGTAAATGAGATGTCAGCAGATATGCAGGATTTGAGACAATCACAAGACAAGATCCCGAAGGACATCCAAAATTTGGATAAATCCATAAATAACATAAAGGAGAGACAAGACGAGGTTGATCATAAGGTAAACATTCTCGCGGGAAAATTCTCGCAGTTAAGTTTAGAAAGGCAAAGCATTTCTTCAAACAATATTGAACATACGGTCAGAGCAGCTATACAATCTATGAGCGAGAGTTCTGAACAAAATTTATTTAATAAAGGTTTTCGAGAAGCCAAAGAACAACTAGGCAAAGAACTTAAACAATGGAAAGAAAACATTGAGAGATCTTTAAATCTATCTCGAGAAGATTTGTGTTCCACGCAAGGAAATGAACCCATAACAAGATCTATCAATGAAGCTACATTATTTACCCGAACAAGTACAGACAGGGACATTAATGCACACGTTCGTTTTTGCAATCAACATCAATCACAACACTATGAGGGTAGTCATAATGACTGTAATTGTAAAAGCAATACTGAGGAGAAAATGTTGAAACAATGTCAATTCCAGATCTACAACCCAGGCAAGAAAAATGTTCATCCCGTAGTGTTTATAAGAAGTTTTAGGGGAGTATTGCCAAAACATTGGAGTGAGTGGCAAAAGGTTAGTTTCGTGACCGGTTATATTCAGGGGTCAGGAGCTATATGGGCATCTGATATGATATCAACTTGGGACACATATGAAGATTTTGAACGAGTATTTTTACCCAAATACTGGTCTGAAGGAGTACAAGAACGTTTAAGGCAGGAGGTATTATACCCGGAACCTTTTTCCTTTTCACATGGGTCTTTAAATAAATACTTTGAGAAATATATAAACAAATTGCGGTATTGGGATAAGACTATGCCTCTACAAGACATGATTGGCATATTAAAATCTCAACTTCCGGCCAGCATCAGAAATAGAATGCTGTATATTAATGAGCATGACCTTGACTCTTTCATGACTATGCTTGACACTATAGATATGATCGAGGAAGATGAACATCGGCCAAGACAACCGGTTATGCAGAGGAGAGCGATTGAGGTGCCAAACGCAAACCGGAACAGAAATGGATTTAATAATTATTATACTAGGAATAGTCAGAGATTCAATGGAAACAATTGCAACGGAAATGGAAATTTCAATAACTGTGCTGCGAGGGGCAGATTCAGAGACAATCGAACAGGTCGCAGATACAACCCAATGTTTGGAAATGCAAGAGATTATCAGAACCAGCAGTCTTCAAATAATAATAATGCATACAGAAATTACAGAAATTCTGACCCTTGATTTGAAGCAAATAACACAACCAGCCATCAACAACAACCAGTCATAACAGAAGTAGTAGATGATTCAAGAGGAAATAATAATCGACATTTAAACTGAAGAGGGCCGCTTTATGCTCCGTAAAGTCAACCGGGGAATACAAAAGGGGCAAACCTGTTTTAAACAAAATTAATTCCGTGGCAATGTTAAGATATAATGAAGGCGAATTAATGACAGATGAATTGACGAGAGACTTAGAGGCCTGTGTAGTCGAAGATAAAAGGGTTCCTGTGTCTGAGATCATCACAGAAGTGGGAGGAATTTTAACCAATGTAGTATTGAACACAGCTTCATCTACAGACGTAGTATCCGGAACTTTGTTTTGCAGAATTAGTAAAATTAAGAAAATCTCTGTCCTTTCAGTACAAAATTGCCGCGTTATAGGTGCAGTGGGAGCAAAATCCCGGAACGTCAAGATACAAACGCTTATAGAGATAAAATTGGGAAATGTAGCTAAACAATGCACATTCCTTGTAGTGGAAAAGTTGTTAGTAGATTGTATTCTTGGCATTGGAACTTTGCAAGCCTACAATTGCAAGTTGGACTTGGTAGAAGGAAAGGTGCATTTTAAAATCGAAGATCAATTTGTTACACTGATCTTACTGAGAAAGGAGGCAGTGTATGAGCGATATTTCCGTGGTGCTGCTGTGCAGTTGATTTGTGCTGAAAATAATAATATGTGCCAATTACCGATCAAGTCAATTCAAGAAGAGGATTTCAGACAAACAATCAAACAGAAGATTGCTGAGTCAGATTGCCTAACGGATAGTCAGAGGGAACAATTATTCAATATATTAACAGAATATGAGTCAGTTTTCGATGAAAAGCCCGGAATTATTAGAGGATATGTTTGTACATTACAGATTAAGCCCCATAAGACATTTTGCCGCACACACTATCCCATTCCCTGGCGATTAAAACAACCAGTTCAGGAAGAGATACAAAAAATGTTAAACTGGAATCTTATTGAACCGTCGAACATCCCATATTGTTCTCCGTTGCTTGTTGTACCAAAGCCAGGAGGAAAAGTTCAATTGGTATTAGATGCAAGGGAAATTAACAAAATTATAGTACCTGTGCGCACACATCCGGAGAACATCGATGAGTTAATACAGAAATTTCAAGATGTATCCTATTTAACCAGTATTGATTTGAGATGTTCGTTCTGGCAAGTCCAGTTAGACAAGGACTCAAGAAAATATACTGCTTTTATACATGGAGGGAGGAGTTATCAGTTCAAGGTCGTTCCGTTTGGTCTCAATATCAGCTCTGGAGTTTTTATTTCTGCATTGGACTATGCCCTAGGACCAGAACTACGTAGTCGAATAACAATTTTTGTGGACGATCTATTAATTGCCTCTAAAACTTGGGAGGAACATGTACAACTTATTAGGAGGATTTTTGCTGTGTTCAAACAAACTGGTATAACTGCAAATCTAAAAAAAATCCCAATTTTCTCTACAGAGAATTAAATTCTTAGGACATATGATTAATGCAAAAGGCATTCTTCCAACAGAAGCAAAGATTAGTGCGATAAAAAATTTTTCAACTCCAAGAAACATAAGACAACTGAAAGGCTTTATAGGCTTGGCTTCATTTTTTCGTCGATTTATTAAAACTCAAGCAATGAACTCTGAAGCACTAAACCGGCTCCTGAGGAAAGATGTACCATGGCAATGGTCTAATGATTGTGAAAAGGCTTTTTGTGAAATTAAGGATCAACTGATAAATGCTCCGTTATTATACCACCCTGATATGAATGTCGGATTCTGTTTAGCCACTGATTCATCAGATGTCAGATTAGGATTTTGTTTATTTCAAATTAGGTACATCGATGGTGTAAAAACCTTTTGTCCAATTGCATTTGCTAGCAGAGTTTTATCCACCTGTGAAAGAGCATATACCACTACGGAATTGGAAGCTTTAGCAGTTATTTGGTCTTTGAAAAGGTTTAATTATTATGTATATGGCTCAAGGATAGCCATTTATTGTGACCACCAATCACTAGCCTTTTTACAAACTTGTAAGTTGCTGCATCCTCGCTTGTCAAGGTGGACGCTGGTGCTGCAAGAATATCAGTTTCAAATTATTCATGTAGCCGGGAAAGAAAATATTATAGCTGACGCGTTGTCAAGATCTCCAGAAGGAATAACACCTGAACTGGATGCAAATAATAAGGCAGAATTTCCAGTGCTTCTTCTTCAAGAAAATAATTACTAGTTATATTATATTCATTTATGTAAGACAATGGCTCAGCTTCAGAAGAAGGATCGACGATGGAATGCTATAATACGACAATTCAATCAACAAAATCCTATGGTCAATTTGGAATACTACCGGCTTGTGAATAATATTTTATTTTTTAAGTCTGGGAAGGCTGAGAATCCAAAGTGGTGTGTCTGCATTCCCGAAGAATATGAAGAACGATTAATTTGGTTTACACATTTGACCTGGGGTCATGTTGGTGTTGTAAAGTGTGCTAATAAGATTAGATATTATTGTTACTTCCCAAATATAAGGCGAAAAGTGCACAAAGTCATACAGAAATGTGTTCTCTGTCAAAAGGCAAAGCCGGACAACAAGGGAAATAAAATTGCGCTTCACTCAATAATACCTGAAGCACCAAGATCACTTATATCATGTGATATTTGTGGACCACTTCCTAGAGCCAGAGGTGGTGTTAAGTACATTATTGGATTCTGTGATGTGTTTACAAAATATGTTAATCTATATCCTATAAAATCAGCAACTGCAAGAGCTGCCGCAGTAAAGTTTGTAAATGACTACATTCCTCATGCAGGGATTCCAAAATCTATAATCTCCGACAATGCGAAGATATTTACTGGATATTTATGGAGAAAATTAGTATCACAACCAGGAATAAAACAGATATTTACATCTTGCTATCATCCACAAGGGAATTTAATTGAATGGGTTTTTCGAGAACTAAACAGATTCATGAGAACGTACTGTCATGATAAACAAACTACCTGGATAAACTATTTGACCGAGTCTGAGCAGATTTATAATAATTTACCTCATAGTTCTACAAACTTTACCCCGAATGAACTGATGTTCAGAGATAACGAAAGAAACTTTTGGGTAGATAACTTGCCTAAACTCGAGGACACCAAAATGTCATAGGAAGAAAAAATTCGCAATGCTCTCATTAATATTACGGAGAAAGCAAGACAGCGAAAGGAAATCCATGACAGAAACATCAAACGGATTCAGACTTTCAATATCGGACAAAAAATTCTTTTAAGAAGACACATCAAGTCATCAAGGTTGAAGAAGACCATCAGAAAATGGAATCTAATTTATACAGGTCCATATATAATAGTTGATATACCGAATCCTGGTGCGTATTTATTAGCATATCCAGATTCTGGAAGAATAAAAGGATTATTTCCCCATGTAGACCTGAAGAGGTACTTTTAAGGAAAGTGTTTCATATTAAATGAAAAGTCTGTATGAAGTAATTGAGTGTTAAAAAAAAAAAAAAAAATTGAAGTGCGAAGGGCAGTATGCCTCAGCTACTGTGATAGGTTAAATGACAGCATGCCAAGCATCTGTGATAGTTTAATGAACAGTAAGCGATTGCTTCTGTGATAGTATAGGAATATTTAGAAAAGTAAGTGGAACTGTAGCTATTGCTGCTGTGAAGACTTACGGATTATCTGTCTACACGATGATCACCAAAGAAGCTTGTGCGTGTGAAATAATATACATTCAGGGAGTGTTAATATCCAGTGAGAATAAGTTTACTGAAACTATGTGATCGAATATGGCGCTTGTGTGTGAAGTTAGTGTTTGTAAACTGACAGTTCACAGGAGAACAAATGAACCGCGTTAGGAAATTAGAATCGATTGCTACTATCCACAGATATAAAGACTCGCTGGTTTTTTTTTTTTTGCGCGAGCTAAATTCTATTCAAGAGAATTTAATTAACCAGCTTAGTGTGTGTTTATAAAATTAGAGTTAATAAGAAAGTTCTTCATTGAATTTGTAATAATGTGTCATTTTCCAGTTGGATTTGTTTATTGTTATATTGCATTCATATATGTTCATGAGAAAATGCGGCATTTCGAGTATAAAAGAGAAAAATTTTATCGTCAATAACAAAGATTAATTTCAGCTGGAGAGATCATGCAGCAAGACTTAATTAAATGTTCTCTTTCAGCAAAATTTCTTTTCAATCATGTATGAGTAAGATATAATTTTTTTTTGGAAATTGTCTCAAATAATGAAGTTTTTAACATTCTGACATGCTATCCACATTCGTACTTGAAACCAAATTGGGAAAGATTCAGATCTACTTCCACCTGGAAAAGCCAACGAAAAAAAAAATTAAATAAATAAAGAATTAAAACCAGGATTAGAACCTTTCGGCTTACTCAAGAAGATGGATGAAATTATCCATGTTTTCAAAATTGTTTTCTGTTCTGGAGTTGTGATATTGTGCAACTACAGTATCGATTAAGACACCTAGGTGTGGAAAGTATAAGACGAATGGATTTTCCCATTCCTCAGATGGAAGATTGGATGGATCAGGTCCATATTTGAGTTCAAAATGAATCTGGAAAATTTCGACTAACCATTCTCTTCCAGGAATCTTTAATAGCTGACCATTCCTTAGACGAATTTCGATTGTTTCATGCCACAGTCCTGAGTACCTGTTCCTGAGGTTCCCTCTGGTCTCTCAAATCCGTTATGTCTCCTGTCCGGTACGCCAATGCGACGCCTGTCCTCCGTGCCATGTCCCATGTTCCTGTTCGATCAGTTTCACCGCAGTTCAGCAGGACATCGATGAAGAAAATTTTTCAGAAGATTGTAAAAAATTTGCATGTGTAAAGTTTTTTTTTTTGGCTATGAGGCAGATTTTATCTTTCCTATGAATTCTAGATAACTCTCAAATTTCTAAATTATTCTGTCTTTCCTATCATCTGTGATACCTAGTTGGGGTCTAAGCCTCCAGGTTTTCCGGGGTTTCCCTGTGAAGGCCAGTTCCTGAATAGGTAGACCTGATTAACAACTATATAAGTCCATCTTCCCTGGTTGTGTACGTGGGATGTGGGTATGCCCCAGTACACGTGAAAGCAACAACTAGGTATCTAGGTAACGAAGATACCAAATCTCTTTCAATTCTTGTAATCAAAAAATTCTTACTAACTTCTTAAAATTTATAGGAACGTATGTTCCACAAATTCTAACGAGTTTGCTAAGCCAATAGTTAGCTCGCAAAGTGGATACATATCAACTTTGCTCGCTGCGAGGGGCGATGTAATGTCTCTTGCAGCGGTCTCTCCGCGATATTTTCAGAAATTTTATAAATTATATAACTCAGTACATATCTTGAAATATCTCTTCTTATCTTACCGATTATCAATGCAAAGTAGTTTCAAGCCCAATTATTCCTTGGCGCGTCCATTTACTCCATGGAATAGCTTCTCTGCAATCTATGTTTTCTCTTAAAAAAAAAGAATAGAGGACTTCTTGCCAATTAGTTGTAAAAGAAAGAGGATGTATATGTATGTATTGTTGGGCTAGTCACCATCTTGATGAGATTCTGTATGAGAAGGAATTTAATACATGAACTAAACTAAAGTAAGTGTGTTCACGTATTATTTAACTTATTATGACTTACCGAACGAAAGCGCTGGCAGGTCGATAGACACACGAAAGCTTGAATTTTGTGTGTATGGTTGTGTTTGTTTGTGTGTCTATCGACCTGCCAGCGCTTTCGTTCGGTAAGTCACCTCATCTTTGTTTTTATATATAATTTTTCCCACATGGAATGTTTCCTTCTATTATATTTAACTTATTATTATTGACAGTGTCTGCTTACTACGATGTGTTGCACGGGATCAGTGGGGAACGTCTGATTTACACTGGACGAACCTGCCATTTTGTATGCTCAAGATATCCAGTTACTTCAAATAAATAGGCTAACATGGTCTTACCAGCAGATCTCCGGTCTTCCCCATGTGATCACCGAAAGTTAATAATTATTACTAATGTTTCCAGGAGATCGACTGACAATTTTCGTCGCACCGAGACTTCGAAATTGCTTCACTGCCTTATGGAATTTAAGTTAAGATCAATTTAATCAGGATATAACAGTATTGAACTGTGTGAATGTGATAAGCCTGCTTTGTCAATGAAAATTCCCTTAATATACGCATGTTTTTTCTATCCTGATCAGTGAAGCTAAATCAGGCCAGTGTGAGAGAGGTTTTTAAATTTTTAAATCCCACACAAAAATATATTAAACCTGGTCTGAGACACCGGAACTTTTGCCAATTTCATGTCATGCCCACAAACAGCGCACTTCACAACCTCTGCCAACAAGCCAAACAGCTGCAGAAATTTAATCAACTCCAACAGACTCGCCCCTGTCATAGCATGCAAGCGCACACTGTTAATTTTATCCATCATATCCATATCTAACAAGAGCAGCAACAAATTAATTTACTCAAATTAACACATGACATGCAACGAACAGCACTACAATAACTTTCACACAAAAACACTAAATTGTTAACTCACTGAAAACAATTCCTCTCCACACACAGCCAAACAAGAACAGGCCAGAACAACTAGTAACACCAAACTGAACCCAATACACCACACAACATGAAACCCCTAAACACACCACCAGAGGGCACCACGAACAGCAACACAAAGACACCTACAAACATGCCACACTCACAAACCAAACTCCACGCCGTCATGACGTCACACAGCACAACAGCCTTACATCATAGGTCAAAGCCGACGGGTGGGATCGGATGCTTCGATGGAACCTTCTGGATCATTACTCCTCCTAACTATAAGATACATTTCCCTTTTCTGTTTACAAGGTAATGTTATCCCTTTTGTAAGTCATGGCCTGTTAGATGATTTCAATTAACTACATGGACTGAACAGATTTCCAATGGGCAGAGATAGCTACACACAAGAACTAAATATAATCAGACAGACTGCCACACAAAATGGTTACAAAATAAACATTGTTGATAAGCTAAACCATAAAATAAAGATACAACTGACACAGAACCTAACATATGACTGATAACCACACAACAGAGAACACAAGAGGCACAGAAGATGAAGAAAACGCAAACAACAGGGAAACATGGCACACCATGACATTTGGCAACAAAATAACACACACAAAAGAAACATCACAAAGGAACAAGGTATAAATGTGCCATATAAAACAAACAACACTCGGCAGAAAAGACTGAAAATACCTAACACCACCAAAGACAGATTCAACAAAGTAGGTATATACCAACTAACCTGCAAATACTGTGATTCAGTATACATTGGGCAGACATGCAGAAATTTCTATTTATTTATTTGTCCATATAATTCTCTTTTTCAGTATATATATTGTACACAGTATATTGGACAGAAAACCTTTTTTAGCTATTGGTTTTTCAAACGTCAAACATACATGATTTAAATTTTTATGACAAATTGGATCTATACAGTTAATAATTACAAAATTCTAAAATACTGAATATTTATAACTTATTTCTACAATTAAAGATATAAATTACATTTTTTCTTGCATAAGATACTGTGAGATTGAATAGTAGCAGTTTTTCAGAAGGTAGGCTGTCACAGACTTTTTAAAGCTTTGTAGTTCAGGAAGAGATTTTGTATGCCTTGGTAATATGTTGTAAAATTTGTTCAATCATGATATACACCCTTTTGGCATAATGTTGTGTTACAATGAATAACATGTATGTCACTGTCTGACCTGGTACTGTAATCATGGACACTTTTGTTTTGAGGAAAAAGGTTTTCTTTTCTCAGTATGCTTTTTTTGACTTGCATGACTACTTCCAGTACATAAATGCAGGGAAGGGGTAAGATCTTTAAAGAAAGATTTGCATGGTTTTCTGAACTGTTATGGCTTGGTGTACATTTCCACAGAAAATGGTACCGTACTTCAGTATTGAATGTACACGAGCAAAGTCTACAGCCCTAACTGTTTCTACACTAGTATTGTTGCAGAGAATTCTTACTACATAGCTCATTTTTGCTAGTTTTGAATTTAGGGATGTGATATGAGTGTTCCATTTAAGATTCTCCTGGATATGAATCCCGAGAAATTTAGCTTCATTGACAGCACTAATGTTTTGGTTATCTATACATATTACAGGTTGTGCCGGATTTTTATTTTGATCAGTGTGGAAATTCATGAGTACCGTTTTTTGGGGACTAACTATTAGCCTGTTTCTGGTAAACCATTCAGACACCTCTTTTTGTAATATCTTTTGCAGATGCAGTAAGATTTTCTTCTTTATTCCCTTCAATAAATAGACTGGCGTCATCTGCAAACAGTACTAGTACAGACTCCCTAATGTGTGATGGGAAATCATTAATGTAGACCAAAAAAAGAAAGGGACCTAAAATGGAGCCCTGTGGAACACCTTGGTTTATTCCACATTGTTCTTAAAGATGTACCTGGAGTTCATTTCCTTCCATGTACTTAATTTCAGTTACCTGAGAGCGATATTCCAAATATAATTCAATCCACTAATTTGGCACACATCTTATACCATACCATTCAAGCTTCCTCCGGAGTATACCATGATCAATCACATCAAAAGCTTTTATTAGGTCCAAGAATAAACCTGAGATATTTCTGTGGTTGTCCAATGCATTTAAGACATGGTTTATCAGATTGAAAGTGGCTGTTTCAATTGATCGCTGTGGTCTGAAGTCATGTTGACATTCAGAAATAATATTATTCTTTTCGAAGAATGTACTTAGTTTTGAAAGGAACACTTTCTCAATAATTTTCGAAAACCCTGACAACAGAGACACAGGCCTATAGTCACCCATACATTGCTGATCACCTTTATATAGGGATAATACTTTTGCCATTTTCAGTTGCTGAGGGAAGACACCACACAATAAGGATGAATTGCATATGTCATGTCCAATAAAGGCGAAAGCATTTGTCTTGCTGTTATTTTTATGATATAATCTGGAATATCATCAATACCAGTTAATACTTACTCTCCAGTGAATTAATGGTATTTAGGAGCTCTCTTTGCCTTACTGTTTCCGAATAAGATACTCAAATACATTGGACAGATATGCAGAAATTTCTTAATTAGATACTCAGAACATTTATGACCACTGAAAAGTGACAGCACACTTTCCACGTTTGCAGAGCATCTCATCAGAAACGACTACTCCTTCTGTGTCATAGAAACAGACGTAAATCCTGAAACACAGAAACCATATGTCACAACTTTTGACAATAGAAGACAATTACTATCTCCACAAGGCTACCACACGGGGCAAAAAGTTATCAATGACCAAACAGTACTATGTAATAAAAGACTATTCAACATTCTAAATGAATTATCCGACAAACAAACACACACACACACACACACACACACACACACACACACACACACACACACATACAGATGACATTTCAAAGTTTGCGGGCGTCAAAGAAAAACTAAAGATTAAACAAATGAGAAATGACAGCAGGAAGCACATCAGAGGTGTAAATTTGTGCAGTTGTGCAGAGTGCAGAGAAATGGGTGTGTTCAAGCTACAGCGAAGTAACAGGACGTAGTATTTGCAAACGAACAGGAGAAAATAGAGTAAATAGTATCAACATGCAAAAGCGAATATATGAAGATGTAAACTACAGGAAATAGTTCGCCTTACCAAAGCTTCACAAAATCTTTGTCGATGCCCACAGGGCCAGACCAATTATACGAAATCTCGTTGATATATAAAACAAACTTGTCACAGCCAAGAACTAGGAAAATACGACAACGGTAAGGACAGAAACGAACATATGCCATTAATTTCACCAAAATATACAAATTAATGCAGATGGTTTTTTAACATCCCTCATGTATGCAGATGTCTGGTGTTCTGATTTAGACCTGTGGCTTATTTTGGTGTGCAGCCACAGGACACACTCAGTGTAAAATAAAGGCTAAAGTGCACATATAATTTAAATGACAACAAAATTTGATGCATCATATTCGATAACCTAAAATAACTCATATATATGTATTTTCAGGAAAATAGCAAGAAACCCACTGAGGATGCTACAACTGCTGTGAGCCATTTTTGGGTGATACAGTAAAACACTTTTTTGTGTACTTACGATAAGGTGCACTCATCCTTAATTCATTAATATTTGTCTGCAAGCACTGGAACTGAGCTCAAACTCAAATATGATGTAAATAGACCATTGTATTATAGAAGATGAGAAGCAAAAATCTCAGGAATACCTGTAATGCTGCCTTCAGAGCACGTAGTTCTCCAGTTGGACAACTCTGAAGTTGCTGGGCTTAAGACTGATCAACTACAAGAGGAAATTATCAACAAATGAATCCTTCAAAGGATGGTGGACGGGCAAGTGGATCCTGAGAATCCCCTGTGGCTTAGGATCCACTATTTTATGTGTATTAATTATCTAGTGTTACCTATATATTTATTGTAAATAGTGTCGAATAGCAAGTATAGACTGTTGGGTCAGAATTTGTATGAGAAATAATGTTGTGAATGACTGTGCTGCCAGCGCACTTGTGAGAAATACCCCAGCTCACTGTGAGATATACCACAGTGCAGCAAACTAATGTAGACTATGGTGAGAGGTCAATGAAGCTTTCCCCTACAGCCAAACAGAGACTGTGGAGGGCTACTAGTCCTCTACCAACAAGAACTAGGGACACTGAATCCCATTCTTCAAAACCAGATATCTCACAATTACGCCCAAAGTGATAAAATGTAGTGGTAAAATATAGACATGTTTTGTGAAACTGCTGAAAATAAAGAATGATAACACTCATAATTTTGTGAGATGTGGTCAGAGGTAATAGTGTAAAATGAGTGTTATGTTGTATAATTTTGTTGACAATGAAGAAAGTTGCCAGCCATAACTTTGTGAGTTTTAGTCACATGATAATGTAAAATGAATGTAAATAAATGGGAATAATAATCCATTGGCACTACTGATGAGGTGACAAGAAAAAATTTTATTGTCTCTGAGGTCAGTGTCTATAATATTTTTACAATGAGTTGGGAGGTGTCACAGAATCCAATATTAAGACATGAAATATCACATTAAGTGTACTTTATATCTAAGAGCTGCCTTGGGAAGACAGCAGGTGCTGTTGTGCAATCATTTACTCAAAGAGCATCAGTATGGGACGGGCTTTCATTGGCCCTAAGTTTCCTTGAGAATTACACTGAGTTCTGTCTTGGAGCACCCTTTTAGCTGGTTGGTTCTTTACAGCTTTGAGTCCTGCAACTGCCCACATGAAAGTCACTATTCAGTTGCATTGATTGAGGTAAACCCTTGTCAGTCAAACATGAAATCCTTACACCCTCTCAGGACAAGACAAATATTGTTTCTTTATGGGTCTCCATCCTATCCTATGGCATTGTTTTGCACAAAAAAGAGTATAGCATTAAAGATAATACATGAGAGATAATTTTATGATCAACATGTGTGTTTTTTTTTTTTTTTTTGCTGCTGTTGATGATGGTGAGAAGCTGTGTCAGGTTTCTACTGACAAATCATCTCACTGCTCTAATGCCCCTGCATTAGGCAGCTTGTACATGCAATGTCACAGGTACAGTGTTACGTACAGTATGGTAGTAAGTATACATACTGTGGGGTGAAAGCCCAATAGCTATAGCAGTATTAAGTCTTTGAATGTTGTTAATTTTATCACATTAATACACATGTATCTTAAAATACATGCTGTTTCAAGTCACATTTCATGGCCACTGTTACAAAGAGTGGAGACATTATTTCATTTTTGCAGTAAAGTCAGTAATAAAACAGAGCTCCTAAAATGTGCATACATATTAGCGGCTACATGTGACAGTGGATCAAGAATAACTTTTATCAGTATTGCCAGGTAACTTATATGCTAAGTGCTAATTGGCAGTGGGAACAACCATGTTGGAAAAAACGTTGTATGTAAAATGATAAAAGAAATCATTGCGAACAGAGAGAGAGCGAACAGAAAAATTCCATGTACCGGTATGGGACCAGTCTCAGCAAAAGAAGAAGAAGCATCCTCAAAAGCAGCAGAATCGTCAGTGGCGGAACCAACAGCTAAAACAACATATTCAGCGGTAACTATTGCCCGTCCTACACGCAACAGAAAACAAACTCAGCGTTTTTTATGGTGAGTAACACGAGAGATGAGGATTCAAAGTTGCGTGAAGCATCTCTCTCGTGTGTTCAATATGAGTTTTCCACACCCCAAGCAATACTATCAACTAATGTACTGAAAAAAGCCATTCCTAGCAAACATCACGCAAATGCAGAGGTGAGGAAAAATCAAACTTTGTCTTTATTCCACCAAAATATATGTAGCCTCAAGAATAAAATAGACCAGTTGCTAATAAATTTAAAAGACGAGTGTGAAAGTGAGCCTGATATACTGTGTTTCTCAGAACATCACGTTAAGAATGGGATCCACATGATACAGATTGAGAACTTTAGTTTAGCTACTCATTACTGTAGATCTGTTATGGAAAAAGGTGGTGTTGCAATATTTATAAAAAATAATATAGTGTATAAATCCCTAGATTTAAGCAAATACTGTGATGAACAACATTTTGAGGTGTGTGGCATTGAGTTAACAGCAGATAGTGCAACTGTTATTGTTCTGGCTGTTTACAGGGCACCTGCTGGAAATCTAAATGTATTTCTAAGACAAACTGAATCACTTCTGGTCCACCTATGTAGGAAAACTAAATCTATCATTGTTATGGGTGACTTCAATGTGGACCTTTTAACAGAAAATAGAAACAAGACAGATTTTGAACATTTAATGTACTGTTACAATTTAGTACCACTTGTGAACACTCCAACTAGAGTAACTGCCAGCTCTAGCACTTTAATAGATAATGTATTTGTAGATAAGGATATTTGCAATAATTTAACCATGAAAAATATTATAAATGGTCTCTCTGATCATGAAGGGCAATTCCTCACTCTAAACCAAATGAATGTACGAAGAAAAGAAAATTTCATTTGGAAAACATTTAGGATTATAAACAGACACACCACTGAAACCTTTAATCAGCAATTACGGCTTGTGGACTGGTCTCCTGTATATGCTACAGTTGGTGTTAATTCAAAATTTAATATATTTATCAATGAAGTTACAAGCCTTTTTGAAGAAGCATTTCCTAAAAAATCAGTGAGAGAAAACCTGTGCAAATCTGGAAACAAGCCTTGGATTACTAAAGGCATCAAAATCTCTTGTAAAACAAGAAGAGAACTATATGCTGCAGCCAGGAGTTCAAATGATAACAGTAGGATTACACACTATAAAATCTACAGTAAAGTTCTGAATAAGACAATTCAGGCAGCAAAGAACATGTGCTTGAAGGCAGAAATTGACAACTCAAGCAATAAAGTAAAAACTATCTGGAAATTTGTAAAGAAGGAAACCGGGAAAAATGCAGTTTGTAGTGAAAATATCCAAATCAAAAGTGAGGGTAATCTTGTTAGCGATCCAAAAACAGTTGCAGACACATTCAACTACAATTTTTTAACAGTAACAGAAAAAATAGGTTTACAAGGGTCCATGAAGCAAGCCATCAATCTTTTGAAAGCTAGAGTACCTGGTTTAGTGCAACACATGAAGGTAAAAACAGTCACTGTTCAAGAAATTGAAAGAGTTATTAAATCCCTGAAAAGTAAAAACTCTGCTGGAATTGACAACATTTCTAACAAATTATTAAAATACTGCTCCAGCCATGTAAGTAAAGTCCTTTGCCACATTTTTGATGCATCACTTAAGCAAGGAATAGTTCCTGAGAGGCTTAAGTATGCAGTTGTAAAACCGCTGTATAAGAAGGGGGATAAGACGGATACTGCTAACTATAGGCCAATATCACTACTGACAAGCTTTTCGAAAGTTTTAGAGAAACTAATGCATGCCAGGATAGTTAAGCATCTCAGTGAACACAATAGCTTCAGCAAAAGTCAATTTGGGTTTCAGAAAGGTTTGTCAACAGAAGATGCAATATTTGCATTTACTGGCAAACTCTTGGAATCTATCAACAAAAAACTGAAAGTGATTGGCATATTTTGTGACCTAACAAAAGCATTTGACTGTGTAAATCACCAAATTCTTTTACAAAAAGCTGCACATCTCGGTATAAGTGGTGCAGCAGGGAAATGGCTCGACTCATATCTGTCAAACAGAAAACAAAAAGTTGTAGTAGATAGTCAAGTTGGTGTCCCTATATCTTCAGAATGGGGTACCATCTCATGTGGAGTGCCGCAGGGCTCAGTTCTGGGCCCCCTACTTTTTCTTATATTTATAAATGATCTTCCTCTCTCTACGGAATATTGTAGATTCACCATTTTCGCGGATGACACTACACTACTTATTGATAATTCGGAAGATAAGCTTGAGGTAACGGCAAATAAGATTTTAAATGAAACGGTGAACTGGTTCAACATTAATGGTCTTATTTTAAATTACTGTAAAACAAACTACATTCAGTTCCACAAAACATCCAAAGATGAGGAAATATTTGTAAAGGTAGGTGAGCAGACAATGAACAGGGTAGATTCCTCAAAATACCTAGGCTTGCATATTGATAGCAAACTGAATTGGTCCAGCCACATCGTGGATCTGTGCAAAAGACTAAGTTCAGCAACATATGCATTGCGCATTGTTTCTTCTTATAGAAATATGGAAACCATGAAGTCAGCATATTATGGTTACTTTCATGCAATTATGGCATTTGGAATTATATTTTGGGGAAATCAGCCACTGGCTAAAAAAGTACTGTGTGTACAAAAAAGAGCCATAAGGATCATGTGTGGAGTCAATCCTAGAGCCACATGCAGGAATCTTTTTAAGAAGCTTGAAATACTTACATCCACTGCGCAATATATATTCTCATTGATGTGCTTCATAAGGAAAGAAAAATCCATCTTTAAGCTGAATAGTGCATATCACAGTCACAATACTAGAAGGAAACATGATATCCACTATGAACAGCCAAATCTAAGTATGGTGCAGAAAGGAGTCCATTTCAGTGGCTGTAAGATTTTTAATGCCCTCCCTTCAAGAATTAAGTGTTTGATAGATGATGATCTCCTGTTCAAAAAAACCTTAAGGCAGTTCCTATTGCAAGGATCATTTTATACATTAGAAGAGTTCCTGATCTACAGTGTTTAACATCTCTTGTATTGTGAAATGCCCAATTTTGTGTTTGTAATACCGAATATTTTTATTGTGAACATATATTTTGCAATATTTATTTCTTTGTAACACTTATTATTTTGTAATCTTTATCTCTCTCTAAAATGTATTTTTGTAGTGGGACCTAAGTTACTGTTCACTGTTTTTTGTTTTGTAATCTCTATCTATATCTAAAATGTATTTTTTTGTAGTGGGACCTAAGTTACTGTTTACTGTTTTTGTTTTGTTTTATGTATTACCATAAATTCTGGCCAAAAGCTTGTAAAATTGACACGTTCCATATCCTGTGATACTGTCACAACATGGATCACCGGAACAAGAGATAAATAAATAAATAAATAAAATAAATAAATGTCAAATCATCATCAGCTGATAAAAATACAGGGCTATTCAGAATAAAGAAACAGATTTCAGACATTTATATCTTCCAAATTACAAAAGGTAGCACCACAATGCCAACATTTGTGGACAGAGAACAGTTTAATTTTTGAATTGTAGAACTAGACTTGCTTCAAAACTGTTTATTTCCTCAACATGAAGGTGATTCAAATGCCTTGAGCTTAATACAAAATGGTGCCCTGGCTCATTTCTCTAAGTACATCCAGTGTTACCTGAAGGTCACCATTCCAGGTGTTGGACTGGAAGAGGAGGAGCAGAAGATGGACTTCATCACCAGTGACCTCCCAGGTCTCCAGATTTGACTTCTTGTGACTTATATGTCTGAGGTTATGTAAAAGAGCACATGTTTATCCCCCCTATGTCTGACACTCTTGAAAGTCTAGTGACATCGCATTGTTGATGCTGTGAATTTGATAACAAGGGACTAGCTGCTTTGTGTGCGGCAAGTAAAGGGCCACCGTTTTGATATTTGTTATGTAACACATGGTGCTCACATTAAATACATAAAAATTTGAAATTATCTCTTTCCACAAACATTGGATTTGTGTTACTAATTTTAGTAGTTTGGAGGTGATAATCTTTGAAATCTGTTCCTTCTTTTTGAATAGCCCTGTAAAATTGGTATTTTATTAATTGAAAACATGAAAATAAATCACTAAGAGTTTTGATGAAACATCCATTTTTATATTATGTCAATGGTTTTTTCCATCACTTGTAACTTAGCATACAGTAACTATTGTGTAAGAATGCTATCTGCACGTCAGTTTTTACCTCGCCCATAAATACCTAATCCATTTGTAAATCTGATGGCACTTTAATTGTTTGTCTGTTGCTGTCTTCAGTCTGATGACTGCTTTGATGCAGCTCGCCACACTAGCAATACCTTCAGAAGCTTCTTGATCTTCAGCTAATGACTACAAATTACATGCATTTGAACTGCTTGCTGTAGTTCAGCCTTATTGTGCATCTACAATTATTACCCACCAGGCCTCCTCCATTATGAAACTCATGATTCTACAACTGCACACACACTTACTCACTCTCTCACTCACTCACTCTGCAAGTCTGCACCATGTTCGACTACATGTCATTTCCTTTCCTGTTCCATTCCCAATTAGAGTGACAGAAAAACAGCTATCTATAAGCCTCTGTAGAAGCCCCAGTTTCCGGATGTTTTGAATGTCATTGACAAGACATTACTGAAGCTCCAGCCACTCAAAGAAGGTGCTGCAGAAATGCAAGTCAAAAAGCACGAGGAACAGTTTGATTTGTTTCCTAAGGCAAACATTTAAACAGTCTGTATGACAACAAGTGCTATTATTTATGAAGTGTATCAGTGGTAATGAAAAAGGAAACAGTTAGTGATACATGAGATGCCTTAAAGCCGCAATAAGATGCCACATGCAAGGATCAGTTGTTTTAAAATTAGTAGAGTCATTCTCTCCATTAGTTGGAGATTCATTTGTGCTTCAGATGTGTTCTACACTAATCCCTTCTTTTGGTCAAATTGTGCCACAAATTTCTTTTTCCGCTATTTTGATTCACTGACTCATTAGTTACATGGTCTATTCACCTAGTGTCCAGTATCCTCCTGTAACAACTCATTTCAAATGCTTCAGTTGTTTTCTTGTCTGAAATGTTTATCATCAATATTTCACTTCCACACAAGGCTATACTCCAGACAAGTATATTCAGAAAATGCTTCATAAAACTTAAATTTATGTGGGATATTAACAAATTTGTCATCCTTAGAAATGCTTTTCTCTCTATTGCCAGTTTGCATTTTGCATCTTCCATACTTATGCAATCATGAATTTTTTGCTGGCCAAATAGCAAAACTCACCAACTACTTTTAATGCCTAATTTGCTAATCTAATTTCTTCAGCATTACTTGATTTAATTGGACTGCATGCCATTACCCTTATTTTACTGCTGTTGATACTAATGTTATAACCTCTTTCCAAATCACTGTCTATTCCATTCATCTGCTCTTCTGATTCCTTTGCTGTCTTTACAATGTTCTTAGCAGGCCTCAAAAAGTTTTTATTTCTTTTCCTTGAAGTTTAATGTCTTGTGTGAATATCTCCTTGGTTTCCTGTACAGCTTGCTTGATGTACATATTGAAAAACATTGGGGAGAGGCTAACACTTTCTCACTACCATCTCAGCTACTACTTTCCTTTCATGCCCTTCAATTTTTAAAACTACAGTCTGATGTCAATATAAGTTGTAGATAACCAACTGCTCCTTGTATTTTACCTTTGCTGCCTTATAACTACTTTCTGATTCCTGTATTTGTATTCCAGTCAACACTGTCAGACGCTTTCTCTGTATATACAAATGATTTAACCTAAGAGAAATGATAGGGTCTTTACTACCCCGTATGTTGCTGCATTTCCCTGTAACACAAACTGATTATGTTCAACCAGTTTTCCATGATTCTGTAAATAATTTGCATACTTATTTTGCAGCCGTGACTTAATAATACTAGTTCAGTAATATACTAGTTTAATAATATTCACACCTATCAGCAACTGCTTTCTTTGGAATTTGTATAATTACATTCTTCTTAAAGTCTGGCAGTAATTTGTCTATCTCATATATCTTGGCATACCAGGTAGAATAGTTTTGTCATGACTGGTTCCCTCAAGGACCTCAGCAATTCTGAGGGGCCTCTTTCAACTTAACGTTTTCAGTGTTTTGTCAAATTCACTCGCAGAATTGTATCTCCCACCTCATCTTCATCTATTTGTGCTTCTCTTTCTATAAGTTCTTCTGTCTTCAGGTTTCTTTCCCTTAGTGTACATATTCATTTCTACTTTTGATATTCCATTTTTTGTTTAATATGTTCTTGCTACCTGCACTCTTAATTTGCTAACAGTGTTTCCCTTTTCTATGAAGATCTCTTTACTTTTCCTATAGGCAGTATATATGTTTCGCATAGTCATGCATGCTTCTATAACATTGCATTTCTAATCTAGACATGGGTGCTTTGGTAATCTGCATTTCCTGTCAATCTCATTTTTTAGGTATCTGTAATTCCTTTTGTCTGATTAATTTGTTGCATTTTTACATTTTCCCCTTGAGTTACTTATCTTTAATAACTAATACATTGTCCAAGGATGTCTATTGAACTTTGTCTTTTTGCTTATTTGATTATCTGTTAATCTCACTATTTTGTCTTTAAAAGCTACCCACTTGTCTTATATTTCTTTTTCCTGTTTTAGTCAACCATTGCCTACTTATGCTTCCTTTCAAAGTTTCAACAACTCTAAAACCAGATTTGCCCATGGAAATTTTTTACAATTGAAAATTTCATTTTGAAATCTCTGTCTTACTATTACATTACAAGTGTGAAACTTTCTAGTGTGTACTTTGCACAACTAATTGTAAGTTAAGAACAGAAGATCCATCAACAGCTCTTAACTTCTCTGAGAAGCCAGTGTAATCACAAAAATAATTTGAAATCATCACATGCATCTACATATTGAGCCCTACTTGGTAAAAGAACGACATACTACCATAGTTTACTTTTTCATACAACTGCATCACCTTAAAACTCAGGAAGAGTATCATTTGTCTACTTTTCCCCAGCACGATTGATATTACTGTAAGCTCCAATACTACAGTCAGCAGTTTCCTCAGCATTAATTCCTTCTGTAATTGTCATTTTAATATATCAAATGGTGGAAAATCCGGGATGGAATAATGACAGAATTATGAAAAATACGGATTGGTACTCATCATACAGTGGAGATGTTGAGCTGCAGATAGGCAGAACAAAAAGACTGGCAAACATTTAAGCTTTCAGCCAAAAAGGCCATCACTGATATGCTGTAGTGGGAGCAGGAAAGTGGGTAGGAGGGTGGAAAACAATGGCTAATGAAGGCTGAGGTCAAAAGGGTTACAGGAACATAGGATATACTCCAGAGAGAGTTCTCATCTGCGCAGTTCAGAAAAACTGATGTTGGTAGGAAGGATTGTGGCACAGGCTGTGAAGCAGTCATTAAAATGAAGAATGTTGTGTTGAACAGTGGCTCAGCAACTGGGTGGCCCAGCTGTCTCTTGGGCACTGTTTGCTGGTGACCATTCACATTCAGACAGACAGATTGTTGGTTACTAGGCCCAAGTAGAATACAGCACAGTGGTTGCAACTTAGCTCGTAGATAACAAGACTTGTTTCACAGATTGGTCTGCCTCTACTGGGATAGGTGAGGCTTGTGATCAGACTGGAGTAGGTGGTGGTGGGAGGAAGTATGGGACAGGTCTTGAATCTAGGTCTATTACAGTGATATTAGCTCTGAGGCAACAAGTTGGGAGCAAGGGTTGTGTATGTATGGATGAGGATATTGTGTAGTTTTGGCGAGGGGCAGAATACTACTGTGGGGGAGGGGTGAGAAGGATTGCGGCTCGGACAGCTCCCATTTCAGGGCATGACAAGAGGCAGTTGAAACTGTGCCAGAGCATGTGATTCAGTTGCTCCAGTCCTGGATGGTACTGAGTCACGTGGGGAATGCTCCTCTGTGGTGAGATGGTGGGACTTTTGTACATGGAGGTTGACTGGAGAGATAAGGCATGGGAGATCTGTTTGTGTACGAGGTTGGTAATGTAATTACAGTTTGTGAAGACATCATTGAAACCCTTGGTATATTTCAAGTGGGATTGTTCATCATTAGAGATGCAGTGGTCACGGGTGATTAGGCTTTATGAAAAGAATGGCATCTGTTGAAATGGAGGTATATCTCATGGTTAGAAAAGTTGATATGGATGGATGTACAGAAATAGCAATCTTTGAGAGGAGGTCAATATCAAGGAAGGTGCCTTGTTGGGTTGAGGAGAACCAAATGAAGTGAATGCAGGAGCAGGTGTTGAGATTCCGTAGGAATGTGGATAAGGCACAGGGCCCTCACTACTCGATCCAGACCATAAAGATGTCATCAGTGAATGTGAACCAGGTAAGGTGTTTGGTATTCTAGGTGGTTAGAAAGGATTCCTCCACATGGCCCGTGAATATGTTGGCATAGGATGCTGCCATGCGGGTGCCCATTGCCATACCCTGTATTTGTTTGCTGGTGATGCCTTCAAAGGAGAAGTAATTGTGGGTGAGGATATAGCTGGTCATTGTAGCTAGGAAGTAGGTTGTAGGCATGAAATCAATTGGGTGTAGAGTTCAATAGTGGCAAGGCCAAGGGCATTAGGAATATTAGTGTTAAGGGAGGTGGCAATGGTAGTGACAAGTGGGATACTATGTGGTACACCAATGCACTCACCACCTTTTTACTTCTCTCATTATCCACTGCCCCCTGCCTCCCCTTTCTCTACCTTTTGTCCAAGCTCCTGACTTCACCTAGCTTCCCTACCCTCTCTCTACCTTGTCCATGTATGCTCCCATAAGTAGCACTTTACCATCCCCCACTCGTGCCCTACTACCTCTCCGCCTCCTCCATACCAATACCACCCAGACTTCTTCTCCTATCATGCAGTGCTGCTCACTATCTGGTCTGAGCAGTTGGAGACTGTGGTCATGTGTGTGTGATTTGTGATTGCATGTTTGTGTTGTCTAATGCTGATTATGACCTTTTGGCCAAAAGCATACTTGTTTGATAGTCTTTTTGTTCTGCATATCTGCTACCAACATGTGTGCTATATGGTGAGTAGCAATCTGTCCTATTCATAATACTGTCATTTTAGTATGCCTAAGTATTACGAGGGCAGTTCAATAAGTAATGCAACACATTTTTTTTCTGAAACAGGGGTTGTTTTATTCAGCATTGAAATACACCAGGTTATTCCCCAATCTTTTAGCTACACAACACTATTTTTCAACGTAATCTCCATTCAATGCTATGGCCTTACGCCACCTTGAAATGAGGGCCTGTATGCCTGCACGGTACCATTCCACTGGTCGATGTCGGAGCCAACGTCGTACTGCATCAATAACTTCTTCATCATCCGCGTAGTGCCTCCCACAGATTGCGTCCTTCATTGGGCCAAACATACGGAAATCCAACGGTGCGAGATCGGGGCTGTAGGGTGCATGAGGAAGAACAGTCCACTGAAGTTTTGTGAGCTCCTCTCGGGTGCGAAGACTTGTGTGAGGTCTTGCGTTGTCATGAAGAAGGAGAAGTTCGTTCAGATTTTTGTGCCTACGAACACGCTGAAGTCGTTTCTTCAATTTCTGAAGAGTAGCACAATACACTTCAGAGTTGATCGTTTGACCATGGGGAAGGACATCGAACAGAATAACCCCTTCAGCGTCCCAGAAGACTGTAACCATGACTTTACTGGCTGAGGGTATGGCTTTAAACTTTTTCTTGGTAGGGGAGTGGGTGTGGCACCACTCCATTGATTGCCGTTTTGTTTCAGGTTCAAAGTGATGAACCCATGTTTCATTGCCTGTAACAATCTTTGACAAGAAATTGTCACCCTCAGCCACATGACGAGCAAGCAATTCCGCACAGATGGTTCTCCTTTGCTCTTTATGGTGTTCGGTTAGACAACGAGGGACCCAGCAGGAACAAACCTTTGAATATCCCAACTGGTGAACAATTGTGACAGCACTACCAACAGAGATGTCAAGTTGAGCACTGAGTTGTTTGATGGTGATCCGTCGATCATCTCGAACGAGTGTGTTCGCATGCTCCGCCATTGCAGGAGTCACAGCTGTGCACGGCCGGCCCGCACGCAGGAGATCAGACAGTCTTGCTTGACCTTGCGGCGATGGTGACTCACGCTTTGCCCAACGACTCACCGTGCTTTTGTCCACTGCCAGATCACCGTAGACATTCTGCAAGCGCCTATGAATATCTGAGATGCCCTGGTTTTCCGCCAAAAGAAACTCGATCACTGCCCGTTGTTTGCAACGCACATCCGTTACAGACGCCATTTTAACAGCTCCGTACAGCGCTGCCACCTGTCGGAAGTCAATGAAACTATACGAGACAAAGTGGGAATGTTTGAAAATATTCCACAAGAAATTTCCGGTTTTTTCAACCAAAATTGGCCGAGAAAAAAAATGTGTTGCATTACTTACTGAACTGCCCTCGTATTTTCAGCAGTGCATGATGCACCTATGTTTTTGCATCTTGAACTTTAAAAGCTAGATTAACTGCGTACAATAAATTTTGTGTTGTGGGCTGTAGTAAGTTCATCAGATTTGCAAGTATTCCTAAATAGAGTTAAGCATTATTGAAAGCCAGTGACCCACCTGCTTTCTATCTTGTTTCTGTTGGCAAAGATAATGATTTTGATCCATTATGCCACATTTCTGTAAAATCCTCATCTTAAATGCAGACTGATGTATTTGAATCCAATTGTCTAAGTTCTTGATTTATAAACCTAAGTAGTAATCAAGATCGTCTACAGTGATGTGGAAGCAATTAGCCAACTGTTCAATAAATTTGCTCTCTCTATCAGCAGAGCTTGTTGTAGCATATTAGCAACAAATGTCCACTACCAATGGGTGGAAAGGTGTTCTTCAGGTTATCAGGATGGCATCCATCTCCCTCCACCTGAGAGTTGGGGGAATGATCGGTAGATGAACACTACAGGAGTCGTTAGATGCGTAAAGTGGCCATAGCAAGACAGATGGCATGCATACAAATTCATTATCATTTCAACAATTTTATTGCAGCTTCAGTTGTGCACTCTCATCATGTGGCGAGTGTGACATTGATCCACAGCATCCATGTTCCATGATGTGGTCAGGTTTTGATCTCACAGTGGAGAAACATTGTGGTGGAGATGGCACTTGGCATGACCCAAGCACAGAGCAGCCTTGCACAGTAGACATTCTGCAGCAGCACTGTGTCATGTGCTGATTTGGCTGACTTATTTTGTTTCGCTGCTAGTGAGGCAGTCGTAGCTGTCCAGCTGAGGCAAGTGACATCTGGCTGTGATCCCAGTGGCCTAGAGGCTGGGAGGGGCTCAATTTGATCCCCAGCTCATCATGCAGTGTCTGTACGTCAGCTGGGGTTGACACAATGATTGTTGACTACTCAATGACTTGCAGATTTGAATAATGGTGTGATGATGTGATTGGCCTGACAGCCAGTATTTACATATGCTAAAGTCTACCTGTTGTGGTGCTGTACCTGCTAAAGTCATATACACTGCATACTGACCTGTTTTGTGGTGTTGAGCCCATCTGCCTCCACGTACAGCTTTGTTCCATAATCAGTCCATCATCAACAGAAAAAAGTAATAATGGTGTCGTATTTTCATTGTGGAACATGTAAAGATCAATCCAGATCTCTCAGACATTACATCCACTGTGAAATTTAATAGCACATGTATATAAGCATTTTAATGCTTGCTTCAAACTATAGTTTTCAACAATTTTCTTACAGGTCCCTTATTACTGTCATAGCATTTTGACTGATGCATTAAAAGTCCGTCTTAAAAAATACCATTTAGAAATGCAGTCCTTATATAAAATTGTTTTGTTGTGGATTGGCAAGACAGCCAACCCACTATGAGAGGAAGCCAAAAGGCACGCGTTTTAGCTCACGCAGGCTGGCGTGAGGTCTGGAACAGGTCAAGGAAATGAGACTAACAAAAAACATATGTAGCTGCTGGAATACTTAACTTTAATTCATAATTGGTGAACATCGCTCTTGATGGTACATGTTTTACAGCATCAATAGTAACTGGTAATGGCGCTTTGCTCGGTCGTAGCAAATGACGTAGCTGAAGGCTATGCTAACTATCGTCTCAGCAAATGAGAGCGTAATTTGTCAGTGAACCATCGCTAGCAAAGTCGGCTGTACAACTGGGGCGAGTGCTAGGAAGGCTCTGTAGACCTGCCGTGTGGCGGCGCTCAGTCTGCAATCCCTGATAGTGGCGACACACGGGTCCGACGTATACTAACGGACCGCGGCCGATTTAAAGGCTACCACCTAGCAAGTGTGGTGTCTGGTGGTGACACCACATGTTTCATGTCTCAGATCTTGCTGCAGGACTAAATGTGCCAGTATAACCTAATCCAAATCACTATACACCCACATTTGACTTCATCAATCCACTTTATCTTTTGCAATTTAATGCACTCATCACAGTCCAGTATATTTATACCATATTTATAAAAGAATTATAGCTCCTCATAATTAAAATCTTGCTCTTAGTTTTATACATATTTATATTATTTTCGTTTCTGGAAATTTCCATGCTTCATCTGTGGTCATTCACCACAGTGAAGTGCATAGTGGATGGTATTGTGCGTTGCACCAATTATTAAGGCTTCTTGCTGTTACATTCACATTTGGAGTGTGGAAGAATCATTGCTTGAACATCTGGGTGCACACTGTAATCCTGTCTTTGTGATCTCAGTGGAAGCAATATTTTGGGGCTTACAATATATTTCTAGATTTATCAAACTTGCTTCTTGAAATTTTCTAAACAGCCTTTTACACCGATAGTGTGCATCTGTCTTCAAGCAATTGCTAGGTAGTTTTCTCAGCATCTCTGTAACTCTCTTCTGTGGGCCAAAGAAACCTGTGACCATTTGTGCTTCCCTTCTTTGCATGGGTTCAGTATCCACAGTTAGTCCTATTTGGTATGGGTCACTCACACTTAGGCAATATTGTATGGCGAGTTGCACAAGAATTTTACAAGCAGTCTCCTTTGTAGACTGATTGCATTGCCATAGTATTCCCCAGCGAACTGTTTAGCCCCCTACTTTACATATTATTGAACCCATATGACCGTTCCAGTTCATATATATACAGTCTGCTCCACCCAAATGATTGCATGCTTTCACTGATTCCCACTGTGACTTATGTGTATTGTAGTCATAGTATCCTATGTTTTTTTTCGTTTTTTTTAGCCTTAGAATTTTACATATATGAACATTTAAAGCAAGTTTCCAATCTTTGTACCACTTTGGAATGTTATCAGTAATGTGACAGAATATTTGTGCAACTTTTTTTCAGACAATAATTTATTGTAAACTACAGCAGCAGAAAATTCTGAGTTTACTGTTAGTATTTTCTGCAAAGTCATAAATATATAATATGAACAGCAAGAATCCTTACACACTTCTCGACAGCATAGCTGAAGTTACTTCTGCATCTGTAGGTTACATTCTATATTTACATCTACGTCTATACTCTCCAAACCACCCTGAGGTGGTGCATGGCAGAGGGTACATCTCATTGTACCAATTATTCCAATCATATACGGAATGCAGGAAGAATGGTTGTTTCAGTGCCTCAGTGTGTACAGTAATTATTCTACTCGTTATATTCATGGTCCCAATGTGAACAATATATAGGGGTTTTGTTGTATATTACTACAGTAATCAATAGAGATTTTCAGGGTAGTTTATGTCTGTCTTGAAGAGTCTTTCAGTTCAGTTCCTTCAGTATCTCTGTGACTCTTTCCCATGGATTAAACAAACCTCTTACCATCCATGCTGCCCTAATCTGTATATGTTCAATATCCCATTGGGCCTATCTGGTATGGGCCCTACATACTTGAGCATTATTCTAGAACCGGTAGCATGACTGATTCGGAAGTAATCTCCTTTGTAGATGGCTTGCACTTCGCCAGTATTCTGCCAACAAATCAACCACCTGCTTCACCCCTGACTCAGCCAATGTGATCATTCTGTTTCGTACCCCTGCAAAGTGTTACACCTGGTCTTTTGTATGAGTTAGCCAGTTCCAACAGTGGCTCGTTTCTATTATTGTCACAGGATACTATGTTTCTTTCATTTCATGAAGTGAAGAATTTCATTTTTCTGAAGATCTGAAGCAAGTTGCCAGTCTTTTCACCACTTTGAAATCTTATCGAGTTCTGACTGACTATTTCTGCAGTTTGTTTCAGATAAGTACTTCATTACAGGTAAGTGTATCTTCTGCTTAAATCCTGATTTTACTATTACTATTGTCTGCAGCATTGACAATATATAACAAGAACAGCAAGGGTCCCAACATACTTTGCTGAGGCACACCTGAAGTTACTTCTACATCTGATTATGAATCTCCTAGATGATGAGCTGCTTCCTCCCTGCCAAAATGTCCTCAATCCAGTTACAAATTTCACTTGATATCCCATATGATTGTACTTTTCACAATAAGTGTTGACATGGTACTATGTCTAGTGTTTTCAGAAATCAAGATACACAGCACCTACCTGATTTTTTGATCCAATGCTTTCAGTGTATTATAGGAGGAAAGTGTGAGTTGGGTTTCACATAATCAATGTTTTCGAAATCCATTCTAGTTGGCATAGAGGAGGTCATTCTGTTCGAGGTACCTCATTATGTTTGATCACAGAATATCTACTAAGATTCTACAACAAATCAATGTCAAGGATACTGACCGGTAGTTTTGTGGATCACTTCTATTACACTCCTTGTAGGTGGTTGTGACCTGTGCTTTTTCCGAGAACTGGGCACAGGATTTTTTGTTTGAGGGGTCTGTGATAGATTTCAGTTAGAAGAGGTTCTAACTGAGCAGCAAATTAAGTATAGAGTCTACCGGAATTCCATTGGGCCTGGGAGCTTAGTTCAATTTTAATGATTTCAGATGTTTCCAGAATGAGATTTTCATTCTGCAGCGGAGTGTGCACTGATATGAAACTTCTGGCAGATTAAAACTCCTGCGAGGAGAGCTTCTGTAAAGTTTGGAAGGTAGGAGACGAGATACTGGCAGAAGTAAAGCTGTCAGTACCGGTGTGAGTCGTGCTTCGGTAGCTCAGATTGTAGACCACTTGCCCGGCAAAGTTCCCGAGTACGAGTCTCGGTCGGGCACACAGTTTTAATCTGCGAGGTAGTTTCATTTCAGATGTTTCTCAACAACACTGACACTAATACTTATTTCTATCATCTTCTTCATGGTACATGGATTAAATTGGGACAATTCTCCTGTGTATTAATATGTGTGGGAACATTTGAAAATAAAGTTAAGTGATTCAGCTTCTGCTTTGCTACCCTCAGTTTCAGTTGCTGTCTCATTCATTAGGGGCTGGACACTAACTATGGTGCCACTAACAGCCTTAACATATGACCAGAATTTCTTTGGGTTCTGTAAGAGATCAGTTGACAATATTCTGCTACAGTAGCAATTGAAGGCATCACACATCTCTCCATATACAGCCCTACCCTTTGTTTAACGTCCATTATGCAGTAAACTCTGTTTAGAAGTTTCTTTACAGTGACTGTGTATCATGGAGGTTCCTTCCCATTATGAACTGTCCTTATAGGTACTTATCTATACAGTGCATGGTCAACTATTCTTTTAAACTTGAGGCAGAGTTGCTTTACATGTTGCTGCCCTGTGCTGAAAGTTTCAAGTTCCTAACTGAGATATGGGACTACTGATTTTTTTTATCTAGTTTACTGAAGATGTATATCATCCTGCTTGTCTTAGTTGTCCTTTGTACTTTGGTAATCATTGCTGCCACAATCATGTCATTGTCACTGATACCAGATTCAATGTTGACATCCACAAAGAGGTCTGATCTGTTTGTTGCCATTAGATGAAATGTATTTCCATCATGAGTGTGGTTCCTAGATACCTGTTCTAGATAGTTGTTAAAGAAGGCATTTAGTAAAGTTTCACAGGATGTCTTAAGAGCACCACAAACAAAACTGTAATTTTCCCAATTTATTATTGGATGCATAAAGTCTCCACCGATGATTACAGTATGATTGGGGAACACCCCTGATACTGAGTCTTGCCCAAATGATCTCACATGCAGCTTCAATTTTACCTCAGTAGATTTGAGTTTCTTATCTACTGTGACAAATACACTACCTCAATTTCCCACTTGTCTATCCTTTTGATATACACTTAAAGTTTCCACAAAATTCTCACTGCTATCAATTCCACATTTCAACCACCTTCTGTACCCAGTATTAGATGAGCTTCACTGCTTTTCATGAGCGCTTCAAACTCTGGCACTTGGTTGTGAACACATCAGTGGTTTACCATCAGGATTTTAATACTCTCACCTGTGGGAGGCAGTTTTTATGATCTTACACCGATACTTCTGGGTTTCCTACAGCTATGATAATCTGGATTGGATGGAGAGTTGCCTAATCTAAAAAAATCCTTGTGTGCACCCCACATATGTTCAGCTACCTGAATAGCAGCCTCTGATGTGTAGAGCACACCTGACCCATTCTGGGGGACCCTACAGTTCTCAACCCTATGGTGCAAGTCCGGGAAGTCACACCCCGGCTTGTCACAGAACTTTTGAAGTCTCTGGTTCACTCCTTCCACTTGTCTCAGAAACAAAGGGCCACGATCAGTTCTGGAGACAATGCTGCAGATTGTGAGCTTCGTTGAAACTCCAAGCACAAGGCTAGTCTTCCCGACATTCTCTGTCAGTCTCTGGAATGACAAAAGAATGACCTAGGAGCCCAGATGACAGGCATCATGTGTTCCAATATCTGCCACAATCTGCAGTTGGTTGCAATCTGTTCCCTCAGTGGTTACTGGAACAGCCTCTTCAACATGTTGAATGAGGCACCCAGGCATAGGTTGCGCACCTGACATCCCTTGCTTCCATTTCCCTAAGGGGCACTATCATTCACCATATGTTTGAACTGGCAATGATTAATAAAAACCTTTCCATTTGCATTTCCTTCTTTTGACCCCAGACAAAACAGGTTTCCCCTATGCAGGTGAAGTGAGTCCCGTTGGGTCAGTTTCAGTTTCAGTGAAAGACAGCACCTGAAACTTATTGGTTTGGGGGGACTGGTACAATACCATGAGTATTCCCTGGTCCCTATCCATCCTGTACAGGACGTCTCGATCTACCATTGCTGCACCACTCACAGTCAAGTAGTTGAGCAATGACAGAGCTTGTACTTCCTGCAGAGGAGACAGGATCCACGGGAGAGGATAGTACTTGAGGTACTCTGGTATGGGTATCACAGGTACACAACTCTTGGGAGCTCTTCCAACACACCAATTCGCAGCAACTGCCAATCATTTGACAGCATTCAGGGCTATTTCCAGCTGCTCATGAACATCAACAAACTCATCACATCTCTCGAGAACAGCATTCACAGTGGGACTGCATTTTAGCTGGTGCAGTGTGTTATAAGGCAGTGAAAAAACAACTTTAAATTAAGTCTGATGATTATCTTTTACTCTGATCTAGCTAAAAAGTTGCCAATTCCCTGAAAATACGCAAAACAATATATCTATTAATACAGCAAGAAAACCTGTTGTAAGGATAACAAGCTATGTCCTCTCTACCCTTAAATCCTCAACCCAGTCACAAATTCTGCATAATAGCACATACAGGTGTACTTTTGATAATAAGTGTATGAGTGGTAATGAGTTTGATTCATTTCAGAAGTCAAGACATTTTGTATCTAAGAAATACTGTATCTATATTGCTGCCTTGATCCTTGGTCTTCAGATTTCATTTGAGAAAAGTGAGAGTTGGGTTACACGAGATTAATGTTGTTGAAATCTGTGCTGGTTGGCATGGAAGAGGTTATTCTGTTTGAGGTACCTTGTTATACTTGAGCTTAGGAAGTGTTCTAAGATTCTACAGCAAGTGGATGTTAAGGATATTGGGTAGTACTTTTGTGATCAGGTCCGCTACCCTTCTAACAGAGGGTGTGACCTATTCATTCTTCCAACCACTGAGGATAGTTTTTTGTTTGAGGACTCTGGAGTACCTTAAAATTAAAAGTAGGGCTAAATCAGTGACAAATGTAGTAAAGAATTTCACAGAGATTCCATTGGGTCCTGGAACTTGGAGACTTCAATTGATTTTTCAGTGACACTGATGTTTTTTTCCTTCTTAAAATTGTTATTAAGCTGTGCCAAGCACTGATGGAGAACTCAGTAAATTTCTGCATTTGCTTTTCTACTCTCAGTTTTGTTTCTTTTCTTGGTGTGATTGTCTGGACACTGACTGTGGTGCCAAAAACCTGTACATGTGACTGGAATTTCTTTTGAACAATGTAAAATCCAGGATGGAATAATGTCAATATTATGATAAGGATTGATTGCTACTTAGATAGTAGCAATCTATCCTTTTCATAATATTGTCAGAATTTTTTTTTAGTATTATGAGATATCTTTCAATAATACTCTTCTGCAGTAGTTGTTGAAGGCTTTACCGTCAAGTGCATCTCCCTATTAACATCCCTATACTTTGGTTTACACCTGTTATGCTAATGTCCCTTTTCTTTTTAGAAGTTTCATTACAATGGCTATATACCATGTATGATCCCTCTCATCACAGAATGCTCTTCCAGGAGACATCAATATTGCTGTTGTGTACCAATGTTGTATAGGGCACCAAAGTGGTTAAAATTTTCAAAGTCCCAGAGCAATGCTGTCGTGCTACATTACAGCATTGTCATCACAAGTCAATTGCAATGAGAACATTTCACCACTGAGACTGGGTTAGAACAAAACACAATATCAGTGTTTCTGGCAAGCCAGGCAGCAGACTTAAGCAGAATGTAGTGGGTCAGAGCAGCCAAACACAGTTGCATCACCTTCGTATGTGATGAAAGAAAGACTAAGGTGAATGCACCAAATGGTACCAAGAGTTTTACAAACCATTTCTATGCTATAACAAACACGTTAAGCTAGCACAGCTGATGGAATACCTTTGTAATGGCAAGCCCTATGCAGTCATGGTGAATGATGTTGGGTAAACATTAGCCACTACTTCACTCCATCAATACCCCAGCAGTTTAGCTTGTAAGGTACTTGGTCGGACAGATCAATGGTGTACATGGTGTTTTCACTCAATCCCCTGATTGCAGCGAAGTGACTTCTGGTACAAGTCTGTTGTAGATTTCTTGCATGCTATTGACAACAACAGCTGCTACTAGGAGAGACGGCTACCTCACCAAATTGATCATGAAAAGGAGCACAGAATTCCACCCGCACTTAACACTGATGTATGCTACCAGAAATATTTTTCTCCGTGATTTGTGTGTAGTTTAATTTTGGCCTCATACATCAGCAATGAAATCTTGTTCAACAATAAATACCATCAGCACTGTTGTTAGAAATTGCAGTCTGATACGATTAATTTTTTTTTTATAAATAGAGTTCAGTACCACCGGTGCACATTTATTTCTTACACTTTGGAATATTGTTTGCAGTTTCAAGTAATTTAAATTTGCCACTGTGATAAAAGTTAAGATTGCGGCCAACAAGAGATAGAGGATTTCTTTTTCAATTAATATTTTCCTTTGCTCAATAAATAATTAATCATTTAAATTGATGCCACCAATAAAAAAAATTATTAAATTATTTTGCAAATTAGTTTAACACAAACCCATGCTATTTTCAACTAGAAGTATAGACGAAGTTGCTATATAATCGGAATCAACAATGGCTGCACTTCTTGCAGCTATGATAAAACAATTAATACAAAATTATAATTAAAAGAGGAAGTGATTTTTCGATAATTAATTATAAATAGTTTTAACGCATTTGGCTCAATTTGTTTTTTACCAGCAAATGAACATAAAAGTACAATAATTTTACATTAAATATTTTTCATTCAACAGACCTCAAATCGAATTGTGTCTTGCATCAGCGATGTACCTCAGAAGAAGACTACAAAAGGGTACAAAACAAAAGAAAAGAATGACATAGATCAACAAAGAATGTGAGACAAATATTGTCTCTGTTCTACATAATTATCAACTTTTTAAGAAATAATTACATAATTGAATGAATATTATTGAGTTACGTAATTTTCCACATGTTCATAGTCCACTCATATATATATACAGGGTGATTCAAAAAGAATACCACAACTTTAAAAATGTGTATTTAATGAAAGAAACATAATATAACCTTCTGTTATACATAATTACAAAGAGTATTTAAAAAGGTTTTTTTTTCACTCAAAAACAAGTTCAGAGATGTTCAATATGGCCCCCTCCAGACACACGAGCAATATCAACCCAATACTCCAACTCGTTCCACACTCTCTGTAGCATATCAGGCGTAACAGTTTGGATAGCTGCTGTTATTTCTCTTTTCAAATCATCAATGGTGGCTGGGAGAGGTGGCCGAAACACCATATCCTTAACATACCCCCATAAGAAAAAATCGCAGGGGGTAAGATCAGGGCTTCTTGGAGGCCAGTGATGAAGTGCTCTGTCACGGGCTGCCGGGCGGCCGATCCATCGCCTCGGGTAGTTGACGTTCAGGTAGTTATGGACAGATAAGTGCCAATGTAGTGGCGCTCCATCCTGCTGAAATATGAATTGTTGTGCTTCTTGTTCGAGCTGAGGGAACAGCCAATTCTCTAACATCTCCAGATACTGTAGTCCAGTTACAGTAGCACCTTCGAAGAAAAAGGGACCAAAAACTTTATTGGCTGAAATGGCAAACAAATGTACAACTAAATGAAACTTTATAGCTCCCTTAATTCTCCGACAGATAGTGCTTAGCTCTGCCTTTTGTCGTTGCAGAGTTTTAAATTCCTAAAGTTGTGGTATTCTTTTTGAATCACCCTGGTCTTTAAATATGTCTGCTTGTGTCTGTATGTGTGGATGGATATGTGTGTGTGCGAGTGTATACCTATCCTTTTTTCCCCCTAAGGTAAGTCTTTCCGCTCCCGGGATTGGAATGACTCCTTACCCTCTTCCTTAAAACCGACATCTTTTCATCTTTCCCTCTCCTTCCCTCTTTCCTGATGAGGCAACCGTTGGTTGCGAAAGCTAGAATTTTGTGTGTATGTTTGTGTGTCTATTGACCTGCCAGCTCTTTCGTTCGGTAAGTCACCTCATCTTTGTTTTTTTTATAATGGAGGGAAACATTCCACGTAGGAAAAATATATCTAAAAACAAAGATGATGTGACTTACCAAATGAAAGTGTTGGTAGGTCAACAGACACACAAACAAACACAAACATACACACAAAATTCAAGCTTTCGCAACAAACTGTTGCCTCATCAGGAAAGAGGGAAGGAGAGGGAAAGACGAAAGGATGTGGGTTTTAAGGGAGAGGGTAAGGAGTCATTCCAATCCCGGGAGCAGAAAGACTTACCTTAGGGGGAAAAAAGGACGGGTATACACTCGCGCACACACACACATATCCATCCACACATATACAAACACAAGCGCATATATATATATATATATATATATATATATATATATATATATATATATATATATGTCTGCTTGTGTCTGTATGTGTGGATGGATATGTGCGTGTGTGCGAGTGTATACCTGTCCTTTTTTCCCCCTAAGGTAAGTCTTTCCGCTCCCGGGATTGGAATGACTCCTTACCCTCTCCTTTAAAACCCACTTCCTTTCGTCTTCCCCTCTCCTTCCCTCTTTCCTGATGAGGCAACAGTCTGTTGCGAAAGCTTGAATTTTGTGTGTATGTTTGTGTTTGTTTGTGTGTCTATATATATATATATATATATATATATATATATATATATATATATATAAAAAACAGAACCAACTTGGTGCACTACTATGCTATTGGCTTGTTCACTGAAGCACAAATGTTGGTTAAACCATGAGTGAAGACAATACCACATTAAGCAAGTAACAGCGGATTACCAAATCACAACTGAGGAGAAAACCATGTAGCATAGATTCGTCACCAGTAGATACACCAGAGAACTTGCTGTAAACATTGTCTGGTTCATAAGTGAGACAGTGGCAGTTTACAGGAGCCCTTAAATGTTCTGTGTATATTTTGCTATACGATCTGCCACTGGCAGATGAATCCTTTCATGCCACACCTATTCTCTTAGTCTACTCACCATGTTCAAAAGCTTCGAGAGTCATAGGACATACAAAAGAAAAACTTTTTACTTATCTTCATTACCTCTTCTTGTTGTTGGCTCCAAGTTATTGTGTCTAGGGGTACAGCCTTGCTCCTGAAAATTTGATTTAATGTTGTGGGTTCCTGAAAACGAAATAACTGACGAAGAATTATCTGTTGCTATAATTTTCTTTTATTTTTTCCCATTCTTCTAAATCACACTGTCTTTAAAATTTTCAATTCTCTCGCACCACACATTACATTATTAGTGACATGCCTCTGATTCCATCAGAGGCATGCCCACTGTTAGTACTACATTCTGCAGTTATTACAATATCCCAAGCGGTGTACAAAGCAAAAAAGTTTAAAGACTTTCTTAAAAAAAGAAGAATCTTTGCTAAAATATATCATTATTTTGTAAATGAATCCAGAAATAAATTTATTAATTAGTGTTAGATTGTGCTGTTAATAATATGAATTTTAAATATGTCAGAAATTTTGTAATTTTGATTATTTTTAAAACCATACATACAGAGAGTATCAAATTAATTTCTTTTTATGCATTTTAGTCTGTAACATAACACATTGTATACAAAATCATATGAAGTTTACTTCAGTTAGACAGCTGATATAATGTTCACCTGCACATGAATCGATAATATACATTGTATCGGATATTTATGTAAAATAAATGTAATGTTAGAGGGGGCTGGCCCATTACAGCGAGAAGATTAGATTAACTATTATGGAAAAAAATTGTCATTTACACCCAAATTACCCCATTATACTCAAATTACCCCAACCAAATCTGTTTAACAGTGGGAATATAGGTAGAATCGAGACTTTGCAAAGGCTGGGTTTGAAACCTGGGGCCTTTTCACTGATGATACTGAAGTGCATTGATGATCAATTAATTACAGCAGTTGAGTTCTTAGTAAAAAACACCTGAAGCATAAGTTTATCAATGGAGACTGTCTAAAAGAAAACAACTTGAGGAGGAAGAAGCAACTGTAGAATATGCGTATGGTTAGCACTGAATCAACAGACACTAAATATAACAAAATAAAAGCCATGTCCTGTTTTTAAATTACGTTTCCTGTAAGTTTACTTTTTACAACTTATATTTATCATTTCTCGCTGTAAAGCCTTACGCTAAAACTCTTTGGAGCCATTAAAAAAATGCGACAATTTATGTGACATAAAATGTTGAAAAAATGATCTAAACTTTTGTTTAGCAGATCTGAATAGCAATTAAAACCAAATGATAAAACTTATCAAAATCTTTTCCACTGATGCCTTTTAAAAAATGGAGACTTTTGAAAATTGTTTCATATATATATAAGTAAGCAGTTCAAAGTTTCATTTATTAATTGCAAACTTTCATTTATTAATTGCAGAAGCTGTTAATGTTACAATAGCTTTTTTTCCAGGTGTGTAATTTTGCATGTGTCCCTCCTTAAGGCTTACCAAGGACCAAGTGATGATAGTGAAGGTTTGCCTAATGAGTTTTAATCAGATGATCAATGGAGTTCAGAAATTAAGTACACATGTGGAACAGTATGAGAACAGGATGAATAAGAAGTTACAATAAGCATCGATTCTGATAATGATACATGAACAGTTGGTACAATTAATGGCAATGTGCAATGATTTGGAAAAGGAATATAATTTCCTAAGAACAGCCATAGTGAATGCAGTAAGAGGGTTGTTGGAAACCCACTTAATAAACTCAGTACAGGTGGTACAATGCTGGAAGTTAATTTCATATGATACAAAAGACCAACAGTTTCTGACCAAACTCGCTGTGAACCAGAGTTACTAGTTATCACATATTACAAATTTCAGTGTACTCTTAGCTGACAGTAAATTAAGTTATGTTCTAAGTGTAGCACTAGTGGATAACAATGAGTACAATACATATAAAATATTGCCATTACCAGCGGAAGTTGATAAAACTAGGAGAATGTTTATCTATATTACTCCTGAAATAGATTTCTCACTAACTGATGAAGCCAAGAGGAAGTATGTGCAACTGTCACTTGAACAACAAAAGGTAAAAATTTTAAGGTGAAGCATCAGATACTTAAACAGAATTTTCTGCTCATATCTACCTATGATCATGAAAGATGTGAAGCACCAATTTGGCACCTGGTTAGTGAGGTGCTAAAGGTTACAATCTAAAGTATATTGTTTTGAACACAAGTATCTTGACACAGATACAGATACGAGACAATGAATGGTTATTCATAGCTCCCAAAGTGAGGGATTGACAGTTCCATCTAATGAGTTACTGCTGTTTGATGTCATACTATGCGATACTGGCAAGTTGACATTTCTGGGAACATGCAGGGCTTCTGGAGCTTCGAACATGTTATGATCAGAACACATGACACATGCCAATATAAGTAGAGATAGCACCTTCTCTAAGCCCCAGTTACATAATGTGCGTAACCTGTACACCTATGCTCCAGTGCACCCAATCATGCATATCTGTAACTACACACTGGTTCCACTATGGAGGTAATGCTGTTAATAGCGATGGCAAAGACAGCCACACTTAGAACTCTACCCTGAGGGACGCCGTTCTCCTGCTCAAAGCGGTCAGACAGGACGTCACCAATTCGGTATCTAAAATATCATGGCGAGAGGAAATACTGAATAAAAAGAGGAAGACAACCACGAACACCCCATTCGTGAAGCTGCTCCAGGATGAGACGCCTTCAAGTGATATTGTAGGCTTTCTCGATGTCAAAAAATACACCTAGAAGGTGATGATGGCTTAGGAAAGCTTGTTGTATAGCTGCCTCCAGGAGGGCAAGGTTATCGAAGGTGGAGCGAAACCTCCAGAACACACATTGAAAGCGACTAAGGAGTTGCCAGGATTCTAACATCCAGACAAGGCAGCAGTTGACCATCCACTCCAACTAGTGAGGGCAACACTATGGTAGCTACTCAGGCTCGTGCGGTCTTTCCCAGGTTTTAAAAAAGGAATTAAAACTGCCTCACGCCTCGCTTCAGGAAAGTGACCCGATGCCCAAAAGGCATTAAAAAGTGCGAGGAGGATTTCTTTGTTGCGCATTGTGAGGTGCCATAGCATACTGTAATGGATCCTGTCATGACCAGGGGATGTGTCACGAGTTCCAGACAATGAAGAATCCAGCTCCCACTATAGAAAATTGGCAGTTGTAAACTTCATGAGAGGTGGACTGGAAGTCCAGACTAAATCTCTCAGCAACGGCTCTATGGCGCTGGAAACCTGGACCCTGACTGGTTGTTGCAGAAACTGTGGCAAAATATACTGCCATAGTCTGGGCAATGTCTCGCGAATCCGTGTGGAGAGTGCCGTTATTCATTACAGCAGCCATGGAGCACCTCCCTCCTCTGCCAGAAATTCTCCTGATCGTCTCCCACACAATGGAACTTTTGGTGGAATGATTAATAGTGTTCAGGAACTTTTGCCATGACCTCTTCTTGCTCTCATGAATAATGCGGCGACATCTTGCCCTCGCCACCTGAAAGGCTGCAAGATTCTCAGCAGTCGGCCGACACTAGAACCGACGCAGAGCCGCACGCTTGGTCCTGATTGCAGAGCGGCATTCGACACTCCACCAAGGCACAGGTGGCCTCTTCCAGTGGCCTGTGGACTGTGGAATGGATGCTGCAGCGGCGTGGTGGACCGTTTTGGTAATATGATCCACCCACACCTCAACATTCACACAGTGTCTGAACTGGGCCAACTGGCTATAAAGTGTCCAGTCGGCTCCACTGAGCACCCATCATGGTGGTCTCCTTTCGGGGCCCACGCCATCTGGCAGGTGAATCCAGATTGGGACATGATCACTGCCGTGCAAGTCAGCAACCACTTCCCAGTGAGCACTGGTGCCAAGAGCTGGAGAGCAAACCAAGAGATCACTGGCAGAGAACGACCCAGTCGTTGTGCAGAAATGAGTACTCTGTCCTCCATTGAGCAAGTAGGCACAGGATGACAGGAGAAGCCTCTCAATTGCTCTACCCCTGGGGCAGGTAATTCCAGAGCCCCAAAGTACATTGTGGGCATTAAAATCACCACAAATAATGAATGGCTGGGGAAGCTGTGTAAGAAGGTCGGTGATGGCCACTTCATCAAGTGCGTCATGTGGGGGCAACTAAAGTGAACAGACAGTCAACGGATGACGCACGTGCACGGACACAGCGACGGCCTGTAAAGTCGTCGTAAGCAAGAGAGGCGAGGAGTGGTAGTCCATCCTGAGGAAAATACCTACGCCTCCTCTAGCTCTCTCTCCACGCAGGTCGTCCTTTTTGTGGAGTGTATAGCCTCGTAGCTCAGGAGAGTATGAGGGACGGAAATAAGTCTCCTGGAGACAGAGACACAGTGGTCTACCCTGAGAGAGTAAACGAAGTTCCTCCACATGCGTCCTGAACCCTTCCAAGTTCCACCGAAGTATGGGAGCCATCTATGATGGGGGTAGCACCTTCATCTTGTCTCTCCGACAGGGCAGGGAGACCGCAGCAGGTGGAGCGGCAGGCATGGGGCGAGATGATTGCCCCACACATACGTCGTATTTCATCAACTCTGGGGAAGAGTCAGATGAAGCCTCATGTAAAACAACATCCGCATGGTCAGACGGTTTACCACGGGATTTGAAATGCTATACGGGAGCTTTCTGCGGTTTGGTGGGCTTTGGGGGAGCCGATGTGGCAGTGGTAATGGCCGTACTGGGCCTCAGAACCGCATCAGCTATTGGAGGCGCCAGGGGCTGGCCCAAGTTCGCCGTTGTACTCTTGTCTGCCATTCGAGTAGGGGCCACTGGCTCTGAAACACTGGCTGCATTGCAAGTGCACCGACAGCTACAGGTATTAGTACCAATATTAATCACCTCTGTCTGCGTTGAGGCATCGGCTTTCGGAGAAGGCTTTTGAACCAGGGATGCAAAAGATGTAGCAAATGTAGGAGGTTGCATCGACTTATAGATCTTCTTGGCCTCACCAGTTGGGATACGCTGGGTTGTTTTTATTTCCTGGACTTTGCGTTCCTCTAAAAATATTCGGCAGTCCCTACTCCAAACAGGGTGCTTTCCAGATCAATTGATACATCTGGCTGGAGATGAGCAACCAACTCCTTCATGAGCAGCCTTACCACAGTTGCCACAAGTCGCTTTGCCTTTACACCCTAACGTGGTATGCCAAAAACACTGGCATTTAAAACAGCGCATTGGGGTAAGGAAATAAGGCCTCACACTAAGGCGTAGGAAGCCAGCTTTAATATGTTCTTGAAGTTTCGTGCTACTGAAGGTCAGAATAAAGGAGTCGGATTTCACAAGATTGCCATCAACCCTCTTCATGATATGTTGGACATCAACGATACCTTCCGGAGCCCACTTATGTTGCAGTTCGTCTTTGGGAATGTTGACTAGATCCCGGCATGTCACAACACCTTTTCTATAATTCAGGGTGCTGCGCAGTTCGGTGTCTATGGCATACTCCCCAAGGCATTTAGCACCTTGGAGGTTAGTTGCTTGCTGGGAAGTGGAAGTTTCCACGAGCAAGGTCCCATTACGCAAACGCTTCACTGATTTTAAGGAGCCACAGATGCCCTCCAAACCCTTTTGTATATAGAAGGGTGAAACCTTCTCAAAACTACCCTCCTTCCGTTTTACAATGAGAAACATGTTTTGTTTACCAGAATGCATTCTGTTACTAATGATTTGACTTGTCAAAGATGTGTGGCAGTCAGGGGGACTGACTGCATGAGCCCTCTTCAGAGACTGGGTGTTAGAACCTTCCAGCAGCCCAACCTTTCTGCTGGGAGGAGGAAAAGAGGATTTCGAAGGATCCAGCTCGATCTCACGAGCAGCTATGGAACTAGAAGTCCACCTAGACAGAGCCCCATGTGCCTAGGTAAGCCTTATACAACTGGGGTGCGGCAGGTACCCCAGAGGTTGCCCGCTTGCGACTGTTCCACCCCAACAGCCATGCATCTTATAGGCGCGCAGCACACCATAAGATTGAGGGGTTTTTATAGAGGTTTACCTTCCTCGCAATCCAGGCGGTCATGCCAAGATTACCATTCCCTGCAGCACACAACATTCACCGCCGCACCATATGGTGGTCACTGAAGCACGTCCGGGGGTTACGATGACAGGAGACTGGCGGCGCTGACCAGTCCCCAGCTCAGGACCCCGGGGTTGCCAAGCCCGTACTCAGCAAAAGAATGCTGAGCCCCTAGGGGCCGTGGCTACCAGATCTAAAATATTTCCATTACGCATTGGCTTTCAATTTAGCTGGCCAAGACAGTTTTCGGATAATGTGTTCAAAAGTAATTCACACGACGGCTTGCCTGTACCACCTGTGATGAATCCATAGACATCTCAGTCTATACTACGTAGGTTGAAGTCACCTGTGACTACTATAACATGATCCGAGTACTTCTGCGATACAGAGTGTAGACTCCCTTTGAATGATTCTAGAACTGTCCATCCCTCCACAACACTAAAAACGCATTCCGAACACCCAAGCCCCGGTAAAACAGCCCCCAACACCCAGAGACCAACCACAGACTTACCCCTCCCATATTTCCTTTCCCCAAACTGCGACTTGTCCTCCTCCACCACAACCCCAGGCCCACCCAACTTACCCCCATACTTAATAAACTCAGAACATACTTTACGACAAAATGAAAACCAGTCAAGCACACTCTTTTCACTCACACCAGTCTCATGTGAGCAAAAAATGAGAGAACTTACAACAAAAGTAGTACATCAACAACACAATGCCATGCATGCCCAACCGAGACTTCTCGAACCAGGAACCACGACGTATGGAGCGCCACAGATTATCCCTATAGTACTGCCACATATAACCGTCCCTGGTCTGAGTTGCCAGAACTTTTGCCAATTTCATGCCATGCCCACAAACATCGCACTTCACAACCTCCGCTAACAAGCCAAACAGCTGCAGAAATTTAATCAACTCCAACAGACTCGCCCCTATCATAGCATGCAAGCTCTCACTGTTAATTTTATCCGACATATCCATATCTAACAAGAACAGCAACAAATTAATTTACTCAAATTAACACACGATCTACAGCGAACAGCACTACAGTAACTTTCACACAAAAACACTAAATTGTTAACTCACTGAAAACAATTCCTCTCTACACACAGCCAAACAAGAACAGTCCAGAACAACTAGTAACACCAAACTGAACCCAATACACCACAAAACACGAAACCCCTAAACACACCACCAGAGGGCACCACGAACAGCAACACAAAGACACCTACAAACATGCCACACTCACAAACCAAACTCTGCGCCGTCATGACGTCACACACCACAACAGCCTTACATCACAGCTCAAAGCCGACGGGTGGGATCGGACACTTCGATCGAACCTTCTGGATCATTACTCCTCCTAGCTATAAAATACATTTCCCTTATCTGTTTACAAGATATTTTTATCACTTTTGTAAGTCATGGCCTGTTAGATGGTTTCAATTAACTACGTGGACTGAACAGATTTCCAATGGGCAGAGATAGCTACAAACAAGAACTAAATATAATCAGAAATCCTGCCACACAAAATAGTTACAAAATAAACATTGTTGATAAGATAAACCATAAAATAAAAACACAACTGATACAGAACATAACATATGACTGATAACCACACAACAGAGAACACAAGAGGCACAGAAGATGAAGAAAACGCAAACAACAGGGAAACATGGCACACCATGACATTTGGCAACAAAATAGCACACACAAAAGAAACATCACGAAGGAACAAGGTATAAATGTGCCATATAAAACAAACAACACTCAGCAGAAAAGACTAAAAATACCTAACACCACCAAAGACAGATTCAACAAAGTAGGTATATACCAACTAACCTGCAAATACTGTGATTCAGTATACATTGGGCAGACATGCAGAAATTTCTATTTATTTATTTGTCCATATCATTCTTTGTTTCAGTATATATATTGTACACAGCACATTGGACAGAAAATCTTTTTTAGCTATTGGCTTTTCAAACGTCAAACATACATGATTTAAATTTTTGTGACAAATTGGATCTATACTGTTAATAATTACAAAATTCTGAAATACTGAATATTTATAACTTATTTCTACAATTAAAGATACAAATTACATTTTTTCTTGCATAAGATACTGTGAGATTGAATAGTAGCAGTTTTTCAGAAGGTAGGCTGTCGCAAACATTTTAAAGCTTTGTAGTTCAGGAAGAGATTTTATATGCCTTGGTAATATGTTGTAAAATTTGTTCAATCATGATATACACCTTTTTGGCATAACGTTGTGTTACAATGAATAACATGTATGTCACTGTCTGACCTGGTACTGTAATCATGGACACTTTTGTTTTGAGGAAAAAGGTTTTCTTTTCTCAGTATGCTTTTTTTGACTTGCATGACTACTTCCAGTACATAAATGCAGGGAAGGGGTAAGATCTTTAAAGAAAGGTTTGCATGATTTTGTGCTGCTCACTCGTTTCATTATTCTTATAATAGCCTTTTGTTTCTCGAAAACTGTTATGGCTTGGTGTTCATTTCCACAGAAAATGCAAATTCTTACTACATTGCTCATTTTTGCTAGTTTTGAATTTAAGGATGTGATATGAGTGCTCCATTTAAGATTCTCCTGGATATGAATCCCAAGAAATTTAGTTTCATTGACAGCACTAATGTTTTGGTTATCTATACATATTACAGGTTGTGCTAGATTTTTAATTTGATCAGTGTGGAAATTCATGAGTACCGTTTATTGGGGATTAACTATTAGCCTGTTTCTGGTAAACCATTCAGACACCTCTTTTTGTAATATCTTTTGCAGATGCAGTGAGATTTTCTTCTTTATTCCCTTCAATCAATAGACTGGCGTCATCTGCAAACAGTACTGGTACAGAATCCCTAATGTGTGATGGGAAATAATTAAAGTAGACCAAAAAAAGAAAGGGACCTAAAATGGAGCCCTGTGGAACACCTTGGCTTAGTCCACATGGTTCTTACATATGTACCTGGAGTTCATTTCCTTCCGTGTACTT